>NC_086104.1:140163280-140420780 GCF_963921235.1 Mobula hypostoma | reverse complement strand
TCCCTCTCGTGCCTGCCCCCCCTCTCTCCCTCTCGTGCCTGCCCCCCCTCTCTCTCCCTCTCGTGCCTGCCCCCCCTCTCTCTCCCTCTCGTGCCTGCCCCCCCTCTCTCTCCCTCTCGTGCCTGCCCCCCCTCTCTCTCCCTCTCGTGCCTGCCCCCCCTCTCTCTCCCTCTCGTGCCTGCCCCCCCTCTCTCTCCCTCTCGTGCCTGCCCCCCCTCTCTCTCCCTCTCGTGCCTGCCCCCTCTCTCTCTCCCTTTCTCGAGCGCCCTCTCTCTCTGTCGCGCGCCCTCCCTCTCTGTCGCGCGCCCTCTCCCTCCCTCTCGCGCACCCTCCCCCTCCCGCTCGCGTGCCCTCCCCCTCGCGCGCCCTCCCTCCCTCTCTTGCGCGCTCCCTCCCTTTCCCTCTCCCTCTCGCGCGCCCCCTCTCTCTCCCTCTCGCGCGCCCCGCCTCTCTCTCTCCCTCTCGCGCGCCCCCTCTCAGTCTCTCGCCCCTTCTCTCTCTCTCTCGCCCTCTCCCCCTCTCGTCTTCTCACCCCCTCTCTCGCACTTTTCCCGCACCCCCCTCGCGCTGCCGGCGCCCCTCGCACGCCCTCCCTCACTCTCTTGCGCGTCCTCACTCTCTCTTGCGCAATACCTCTCCCGCACCCTCTCCCTCTCACTCGTGCCCTCTCCCTCTCTCTCGTGCCCTCTCCCTCTCACTCGTGCCCTCTCCCTCTCTCTCGTGCCCTCTCCCTCTCACTCGTGCCCTCTCCCTCTCTCTCGTGCCCTCTCCCTCTCCCTCTCGCGCCCTCTCCCTCTTTCTCGCGCAATCCCTCTCTTGTGTCCTCTCTCTCTCTCACTCCCCCTTTCTTTCTGTCTCTCTCGTGTCTGCTCTTGACCTCTCTCTCACGCACTCACTTTCGCTCTTTGCACATTCTCGCTCTCTGTCTTGTGCACGCTTTCTCACTCTCTCTCACGCACACATTTGCTTTCGATCTCTCTCCCGCATGCTCTCGCATTCCCTCTCATTCCCTGCTGTTCCCAGAACACCCATATCTCAAATTTGCAACCTGATGGTTGAATAACTCGAGTTTATGTAAGCACTGTTGCCCCACCCATCTTTGGGGAAAAATGTTGAATCATGTCAGGAGCAGCATAAATTGATGTTGTAGATAAGCAGACCTCCTGAGAGGTCCATTCGTCCCCCCCATCCCTCCCCACTGATCTCCCTCCTGGCATTTATCCGTGTAAGCGGAACAAGTGCTACACATGCCCTTACACTTCCTCCCTTACCACCATTCAGGGCCCCAAACAGTCCTTCCAGCTGAGGCGACACTTCACCTGTGAGTCGGCTGGGGTGATATACTGTATCCGGTGCTCCCGATGTGGCCTTTTATATATTGGCGAGACCCGACGCAGACTGGGAGATTGTTTCGCTGAACACCTACGCTCTGTCCGCCAGAGAAAGCAGGATCTCCCAGTGGCCACACATTTTAATTCCACATCCCATTCCCATTCTGACATGTCTATCCACGGCCTCCTGTACTGTAAAGATGAAGCCACACTCAGGTTGGAGGAACAACACCTTATATTCCGTCTGGGTAGCCTCCAACCTGATGGCATGAACATCAACTTCTCTAACTTCCGCTAAGGCCCCACCTCCCCCTCGTACCCCATCTGTTACTTATTTTTATACACACATTCTTTCTCTCACTCTCCTTTTTCTCCCTCTGTCCCTCTGAATATACCTCTTGCCCATCCTCTGGGTCCCCCCCCCTGTCTTTCTTCCCGGACCTCCTGTCCCATGATCCTCTCGTATCCCTTTTGCCTATCAACTTTCCAGCTCTTGGCTCCATCCCTCCCCCTCCTGTCTTCTCCTATCATTTTGGATCTCCCCCTCCCCCTCCAACTTTCAAATCTCTTACTCACTCTTCCTTCAGTTAGTCCTGACGAAGGGTCTCGGCCTGAAACGTCGACTGCACCTCTTCCTAGAGATGCTGCTTGGCCTGCTGCGTTCACCAGCAACTTTGATGTGTGTTGTCTCCTGAGAGGTGGAAGTATTCCTCATTGACTGGCTGATGTAGATATTTTTCATCTGATAATGTTTATTTAGGACGATGAGTGAGCATCACTGGTGTAATTTCTCTCACATGCATGTTCCCGCCCCCTCTCTCTCTCTCTCTCTCTCGTGCCCGCCTTCTCTCTCTCTCTCTTGCACACGCGCGCCTGCCCTCCCTCTCTGTCTTGCACTCCTGGTCCCTCACCCTCCCACGTGCCATTTTTCTCTCTTGTGCCCTCTTTCTTTCTTTTCCTCTCTCTCTCTCTCGTGCACGCTCTCCACCTCTCTCACACGCTGCCACTTTCTCTCACGCACACACTTTCGCTCTCGTGCACATTCTCGCTCTCTCTCTCACTCTGTCTTGTGCACACTCTCTCACTCGCTCTCTCACGCATGCTTTTGCTTTCGTTTTCTCTCCTGCATGCTCTCGCACTCCCTCTCATTCCCTGCTGTTCCCAGAACACCCATATCTCAAATTTGTAACCTCATGCAATACACACAAAAAATGCTGGTGAACGCAGCAGACCAGGCAGCATCTACAGGAAGAGGTACAGTCGACGTTTTGGGCCGAGACGCTTCGTCAGGACTAACTGACGAAGAGATAATAGGAGATTTGAAAGGGGGAGGGGGAGATCCGAAATGATAGGAGAAGACAGGAAGGGGAGGGATGGAGCTAAGAGCCGGGAAGTTGATTGGCAAAAGGGATACGAGGCTGGAGAAGGGAGAGGATCATGGGACGGGAGGCCAGAGAAAGCAGGATCTCCCAGTGGCCATGCATTTTAATTCCACGTCCCATTCCCATTCTGATATGTCTCCCCACGGCCTCCTCTACTGTCAAGATGAAGCTACACTCAGGTTGGAAGAACAACACCTTGTATTCCGTCTGGGTAGCCTCCAACCTGATGGCATGAACATTGACTTCTCTAACTTCTGTTAATGCCCCACCTCCCCTTCATACCCCATCTGTTATTTATTATTATTTCCCCCCTTTTTTTCTCTCTCTGTCTCTCTCACTATAACTCCTTGCCCATCCTCTGGGTATGTCCCCCCCCCCCTTTCTTTCTCCCTAGGCCTCCCATCCATCCCATGATCCTCTCCCTTCTCCAGCCTCATATCCCTTTTGCCAATCAACTGTCCAGCTCTTGGCTCCATCGCTCCCCCTCCTGTCTTCTCCTATCATTTTGGATCTCCCCCTCCCCCTTCCCCTCCCACTTTCAAATCTCTTACTATCTCTTCTTTCAGTTAGTCCTGATGAAGGGTCTCGGCCCGAAATATCCACTGTACCTCTTGCTATAGATGCTGCCTGGCCTGCTGCGTTCACCAGCATATTTTGTGTGTGTCGCTTGAATTTCCAGTGTCTGCAGATTTCCTTGTGTTGTGTTTGCAACCTGATAGTGTTGAATAACTGGAGTTTATGTAAGCACTGTTGCCCCACCCTCCTTTGGGGAAAAATGTTGAATCATGTCAGGAGCAGCATAAATTGATGTTGTACATAAGCAGACCTGCTGAGAGGTGGAAGTATTTCTCATTGACTGGCTGATGGAGACGTTTTTCCGTGTATGTTTTATCTGATAATGTTTATTTAGGAAAATGGGTGAGCTTCACTGGTGTAATTTCTCTCTCGTGCATGTTCCCGCTCTCTCTCTCTCTCACTCTCCCGCATGCTTACTTTCTCTCTCGCTCTCTCCTGCTTTCCTGCTCTCCCACATGCTCTCGCATTCCCTCTCATTCTCTACTGTTCCCTGAACACCCATATCTCAAATTTGCAACTTGATGGTGTTGAATAACTCGAGTTTATGTAAGCACTGTTTCCCCACCCTCCTTTGGGGAAAAATGTTGAGTCATATGTCAGGAGCAGCATAAATTGATGTTGTAGATAAGCAGACCTGCTGAGAGGTGGAAGTATTTCTCATTGACTGGCTGATGGAGATGTTTTTCCATGTATGTTTTATCTGATGTTTATTTAGGATGATGGGTGAGCTTCACTGGTGTAATTTCTCTCTCGTGCATGTTCCCGCTAATGCTCTTCCTCTCGCGCACGTGCTCTCAATCTCTCTCTCTCACTCTCCCGCTCTCCTGCTCTCCCACATGCTCTCGCATTCCCTCTCATTCTCTACTGTTCTCTGAACACCCATATCTCAAATTTGCAACCTGATGGTGTTGAATAACTTGAGTTTATGTAAGCACTATTGCCCCACCCTTCTTTGGGGAAAATGTTGAATCATATCTTAGGAGCAGCATAAGTTGATAAGCAAACCTTCTGGTTGAATGGCTGATGGAGATGTTTTAACTTGTATATTTTATCTGATAGTGTTTATTTAGGACAATGGGTCAGATTTGCTGGTGGCAGTTCTATCTCGCTTCTCACCAATTTGCATGATCCGTGTTTTTACTTCATTTTCAGGTCAAGGGACATTCAACAAATCAGCAGGTCATGTCGTTCGTGTCTGTGACGAGTTCGTGACTGTCCTCGAGGCTGGTGTGAGAGAACTGACCCGCCCCACCCCATCCAACCTACTCCATCTACTACCTTTATATCCATTGCACCCCGTCCCTTCCACCTTTGCTCCTTCTGGGAATCGATGGGAATCGGAAAAAATACAACCACCAAGGGCAGCATGGAGACCGGCAGCACATCTGACAGCAAGTACGAGGATGAGAAGCACTCGGCTGCGTTCTTCCCAGTACCGGTAAGAGTCACCAAAAGTGTAAAAACGACATTTGTGTTGCATCGCTTGCCCATCTAAACGATACGGGACACTCTGTCTGGTAAGGGAACAGCCCGGTCAAGGAAGCAGTTCATAATGAGTGTTTGGACATAGAACAATATAGCACAGTACGGGCCTTTCAGCCCATGATATTATGTTGACTTTTTAGCCGACTACACGGTCAGTCTAACCCTTCCCTCCTATCACTCTGCATTTCTCTTTCATCCGTGTGCCTATCTCAGGGTATAGGGTATCTTAAATGCTCCGACTATATCGGCCTCACCTGCTCTCCCAGGGAGTGCATTCCAGACCCTTAACATTTTGTGTTATTTTAAAAAATAAAGTACCTCTGACGTCTCCCCTAAACCTTCCTTGATGACTCATTTTGAAAGGATGTCCTCTGGTATTGGCTATTGTCGACCTGGGAAAAAGGCTCTGACTGTCCTCTCTGCCTATGCCTCATATTTGGGAAGATTTGGCATGTCATCCAAAACTTCGATAAATCCTCTATACTTGTGTGGTGGAGAGAATTTTGACTGGTCGGATCATGTCTTGGTATGGAAACACCAATACCCTTGAGCAGAAATGCCCTCTAAAAGTACTGAATACGGCCCAGTCCATCAGGGCTAAAGGCCTCCCACCATTGAGCACATCTACGCAGGAAAGCAGCACCTATCATCAAGGATTCCTACCATCCAGGCCATGCTCTCTTCTCGCTGCTACCATGAGGAAGGAGGGACGGGAGCCTCAGGTCCCACACCACCAGGTTCAGGAATAGTTATTACCTCTCAGCTATCAGGCTCTTGAACCAGGGGAGATAACTTCACTCACCCCAACACTGAACTGTTCCCACTGAACTGGATTCAGTTTCATATTCTCAATATTTATTGCTTATTTATTTATTATCATTATTGTTATTATTTGTGTATTTGTACAGTTTGTTGTTTTTTGCACATTGGTTGTTGTACCTCCTGTTGGGGGCGCTCTTTCATTGATTTATACTGTGTTCCTTGTATTTACTGTGAATGCCTGCAAGAAAATGAGTCTCAGGGCTGTATAGAGTGACATATCTGTACTTTGATAATAAATTTACTTTCAACCTTGAACGTATAAAATACAAGGAGAAGTCTTAGACAGATCTATTTCACATAGTGGAGAGGAAGTTTGTAGATCTGGTTGGAGCAAAGGATGTGGGAATGGCAGGGGTGCAGTGCTGCGGGAGTGGTGAGGGACAGGTGGCAGAGAAGGAATGCTGAGGCGGAGGCAGTGCAGATGCAGACACACCCAGCCCTGAGGCAAGATAATTTGATTCCAGATAATTAGTTTATTGATCATTACAGAATGTCTCTCTGGTGCTGGACACCCCCAGCCTCCTCCCTCCCCCCTCTGATCCCAGCTCTCAAGATTCCAGTCTTGAACTCCAGGCCGGGTCTTTATGTGCTGCTGTTGTGACTCCCGTCTCCCCTTCCCCCACCACTACTCCGCAGCCCCGTCTTCCTCAGATCCCACCGTCAACTCCTGGGCCCTCAGAGGCTCCACCTTCCTCTCACCCCAACCCTCCCCTCTCCACTGACACCCCCAGCCTCCCCCCTCCCCCCTCTGATCCCAGCTCTCATCCATGCCGGGTCTTTACCATCCCCTCCGACCTTCAACTGTTGGAGGCAGAACGCTCTGTTCTCAGTAAGGGCCTCACGTTTGTCCCCCTTCGCCCACACCTCAGCGAGTTCCGTGTTCGCCATGATGCGGAACTTTTCTTTCTCCGTCTCCGAGCCTACTTCTTCGGCAAGGACTCTTCTACCACCACCGATGACCCCTTCTCCCGTCTTCAACCCTCCTCTTCTTCATGGACACCCCGCTCTGGTCTTCTGCCTGCCCTGGATCTCTTTATCGCTAATTGCCGACGGGACATCAACCGTCTCGACTTCACCGCACCTTGTCCCCATTCCAACCTCACTCCTTCGGAACGCTCTGCTCTCCACTCCCTCCGCACTGATCCTAACATTATTAAACCCGCCGATAAGGGGGGTGCTGTTGTAGTCTGGCGTACTGACCTCTACCTTGCCGAGGCACAGCGACAACTCGCGGATACCTCCTCTTATTTACCCCTCGGTCGTGACCCCACTAAGGAGCACCAGGTCATTGTCTCCCACACCATCACCGACTTTATCCGCTCAGGGGATCTCCCATTCACTGCTACCAACCTTATAGTTCCCACACACCGCACTTCCCGTTTCTACCTCCTACCCAAGATCCACAAACCTGCCTGTCCTGGCCGACCTATTGTCTCAGCTTGCTCCTGCCCCACCGAACTCGTTTCTGCATACCTCGACACAGTTTTATCAACCCTTGTTCAATCCCTTCCTACCTATGTTCGTGACACTTCTCACGCTCTTAAACTTTTCGATGATTTTAAGTTCCCTGGCCCCCACCACTTTATTTTCACCATGGATGTCCAGTCCTTATATACTTCCATCTCCCATCAGGAAGGTCTCAAAGCTCTACACTTCTTTTTGGATTCCAGACCTAATCAGTTCCCCTCTACCACCACTCTGCTCCGTCTAGCGGAATTAGTCCTTACTCTTAATAATTGCTCCTTCGGCTCCTCCCACTTCCTCCAAACTAAAGGTGTAGCTATGGGCACCCGTATGGGTCCTAGCTATGCCTGCCTTTTTGTTGGGTTTGTGGAACAATCTATGTTCCGTGCCTCTTCTGGTATCTGTCTCCCACTTTTCCTTCGCTACATTGATGACTGCATTGGCGCTGCTTCCTGCACGCATGCAGAACTCGTTGACTTTATTAACTTTGCCTCCAACTTTCACCCTGCCCTCAAGTTTACCTGGTCCATTTCTGACACCTCCCTCCCCTTTCTAGATCTTTCTGTCTCTGTCTCTGGAGACAGCTTATCCACTGATGTCTACTATAAGCCTACTGACTCTCACAGCTATCTGGACTATTCCTCTTCTCACCCTGTCTCTTGCAAAAACGCCATCCCCTTCTCGCAATTCCTCCGTCTCCGCCGCATCTGCTCTCAGGATGAGGCTTTTCATTCTAGGATGAGGGAGATGTCTTCGTTTTTTAAAGAAAGGGGCTTCCCTTCCTCCACTATCAACTCTGCTCTTAAACGCATCTCCCCCATTTCACGTACTTCTGCTCTCACTCCATCCTCCCACCACCCCACTAGGAATAGGGTTCCCCTGGTCCTCACCTACCACCCCACCAGCCTCCGGGTCCAACATATTATTCTCCATAACTTCCGCCACCTCCAACGGGATCCCACCACTAAGCACATCTTTCCCTCCCCCCCCCCTGCATTCCGCAGGGATCGCTCCCTACGCAACTCCCTTGTCCATTCGTCCCCCCATCCCTCCCCACTGATCTCCCTCCTGGCACTTATCCGTGTAAGCGGAACAAGTGCTACACATGCCCTTACACTTCCTCCCTTACCACCATTCAGGGCCCCAAACAGTCCTTCCAGGTGAGGTGACACTTCACCTGTGAGTCGACTGGGGTGATACACTGCGTCCGGTGCTCCCGATGTGGCCTTTTATATATTGGCGAGACCCGACGCAGACTGGGAGACCGCTTTGCTGAACATCTACGCTCTGTCCGCCAGAGAAAGCAGGATCTCCCAGTGGCCACACATTTTAATTCCACATCCCATTCCCATTCTGATATGTCTATCCACGGCCTCCTCTACTGTAAAGATGAAGCCACACTCAGGTTGGAGGAACAACACCTTACATTCCGTCTGGGTAGCCTCCAACCTGATGGCATGAACATCGACTTCTCTAACTTCCGCTAAGGCCCCACCTCCCCCTCGTACCCCATCTGTTACTTATTTTTATGCACACAATCTTTCTCTCACTCTCCTTTTTCTCCCTCTGTCCCTCTGAATATACCTCTTGCCCGTCCTCTGGGTCCCCCCCCCCTTGTCTTTCTTCCCGGACCTCCTGTCCCATGATCCTCTCGTATCCCCTTTTGCCTATCACCTGTCCAGCTCTTGGCTCTATCCCTCCCCCTCCTGTCTTCTCCTCTCATTTTGGATCTCCCCCTCCCCCTCCAACTTTCAAATCCCTTACTCACTCTTCCTTCAGTTAGTCCTGACGAAGGGTCTCGGCCTGAAACGTCGACTGCACCTCTTCCTACAGATGCTGCCTGGCCTGCTGCGTTCACCAGCAACTTTGATGTGTGTTGCTTGAATTTCCAGCATCTGCAGAATTCCTGTTTGCGTCTCTCTGGTGCTTCCTGTTCCCTCCCCTCTCCCTTCCCCTTTTCCCGACCATGATCCCCTTCTCCCTGCCCCTTTCTCACTTTCAATGGAAACCCATATCAGAGTCAGGTCTATCATCATTCACGTATGTCATGATATTTTTTGTTTTTGTGGCAGCAGTACAGTGCAATACATAAAATTACTACAGTCTGTGCAAAAGTCTTGGGCACATATATATAGCCAGGGTGCCTAACCTTTGTACACCTCTAGTAAGTTACCTCTCATCTCCCTTTGCTCCAAAGAGAAAAGCCCTGGCTCTTCTTGAGGCTGTCGTCAACAGGAAGAGAGAAGAGTGGTTTGAGAAGGGAATTCGAGACCTTGGCTGCAGTGATTGAAATAATTAACTTCTGAGGTGCAGTAGGGACCAGGTTGGAGGAGTGCAGAGACTTGGCAGATTAGTTCCAGAGGAGTTTGTGGAAAAAGTGACAGATCCTACATCTTGGATCTCAGTTTGTCTATGTCAGTGAATGAGAGGAGATAGGCCAACAGGGAGACACTTGAAAATCCCAAAAAGAAATTACTGGAGCTGTTGAGTGTATCATGCCAGGCTATTGCCTTTTGGAATGATGATGTAATGTAGCTGTATGTCCCAGCAGGTTAATACTACACCAGTGAAAACCCAATTGCCTATAGGAAGGTATTTGCTGAAGTTAAGTCAAGTCTATTGTCATTTAACTATATACAGTGCCTTTAAAAAACATTCACCCCCCCCCCACCCCTGGGAAGTTTTCATGTTTTATTGTTTTACAACATTGAATCACAGTGGATTTAATTTGTCTTTTTTTGAGACTGATTTCTTTTCACTTTGTTACGAGAGTTTTTCTTGATCAGTGTATACATGTACAGATAGACACTGTACATGTATACTGTCAAAGGAGACGACGTTTCTCCAAACCAGGGAGTAAAGCACACTAGGTCATGTAACATATAATAACTTATGAAAGTAAGGATAAAACCTACAGATGAATTATGCATGATGAAACAAAGTGAAGTGCATGAATTAAATATTGTAAGGTACAGAACCGATTACCCAGTGACACTTTCAATGTGATGCAGCAGGAGTTCAGAAGCCTAATCGCCTGAGGGAAGAAACTGGTTTCCATCCTGTCCATTCTTGTTTTTTTGCATCAAAGTCTCCTGCCTGATGTGGAAAGCCGAAGAGGATGCATGGTGGATGGGTGGGATCCTTGATAATACTCAGGGCATTGCGTATGTCCCCGATCAATGGTAGGGAGACACCAATGATCCTCTCAGCCATTCTCACAGTCCTTTGTAGGGACGCAGCCCAATGCTCGACTGCTCCCCAGTGTTCCCTCTAGTTTGTAATGACCAGTGCTGTGCAATTTTTTGCCCAGTGACAGCAACATGTGAGCACCGAATAATTTCTTCAAAAAAAAACAGTATAAATAAGCCAGTTCTAAATTCTGCTGACAAATCATCACAAGCTTCACGTTGTCAACACCGTCTACATCAGAAAACAGAAAGGGAAATGTGATTGTGTACGATGGTGAAATATACTTATGCCAATGAGGTTGAGGGTGACAACCTTTTGTGCGCAGTTTAAGTTCCTTTGTGGGCTAGTAGCACACATGATCACCTTAGAAGGAACATTGCTGGTCCTGTTCCAAATAGAGATGCAACTTGTGAGGATGCTCTCGATGGTGCTCCTATAAAATTCAGCTCAGATGGGGGGGGTGAGGGGGGAGCCTTGCTTGCCTCAATGTGGAGGTGCTGCTGTGCCTTCTTGTTTAGGGAGCTGATGTTATGGGACCAGGTGAGGTCTTCCTTGATGTGGACTCTCAGGATCTTGGTGCACTTAACTCTCTCTATGGAGGAGCCATGTATTCGTAGAGGGGGAGATGGTTCACCTGCTCCTTCCTGAGGTCCACAATGATTTCCTTGTTCATCTCCGAGTTCACACTTGGGTTGTTCTTCTCACATCAATCCACCAGCCACTCCACTCCTTCTCTGTGCCCCATCTCATCAATGCTGTGTCGTCCGCAAGCTTGATTGACATGGTTTGAGCTGAAGATCAGTTGTGAACAGTTAGAAGGTGCAGCAGGCAGTCTGCTGGTGGAACACAGCAGGTCAATGTTTCAGGTTGAAATGTCAGTAATTCCTGGTCCGTCCCCACCACCCCCATAAATGCTTAAGGAAGTAGCCCAAGAAATAGTGGATGCATTAGTGATAATTTTTCAAAACTCGTTAGATTCTGGACTAGTTCCTGAGGATTGGAGGGTGGCTAATGTAACTCCACTTTTTAAAAAAGGAGGGAGAGAGAAACCGGGGAATTATAGACCGGTTAGCCTAACGTCGGTGGTGGGGAAACTGCTGGAGTCAGTTATCAAGGATGTGATAACAGCACATTTGGAAAGCGGTGAAATGATCCGACAAAGTCAGCATGGATTTGTGAAAGGAAAATCATGTCTGACGAATCTCATAGAATTTTTTGAGGATGTAACTAGTAGAGTGGATAGGGGATAACCAGTGGATGTGGTATATTTGGATTTTCAAAAGGCTTTTGACAATTTCCCACACAGGAGATTAGTGTGCAAACTTAAAGCACACGGTATTGGGGGTAAGGTATTGGTGTGGGTGGAGAATTGGTTAGCAGACAGGAAGCAAAGAGTGGGAATAAACGGGACCTTTTCAGAATGGCAGACGGTGACTAGTGGGGTACCGCAAGGCTCAGTGCTGGGACCCCAGTTGTTTACAATATATATTAATGACTTGGATGAGGGAATTAAATGCAGCATCTCCAAGTCTGCGGATGACACGGAGCTGGGTGGCAGTGTTAGCTGTGAGGAGGATGCTAAGAGGATGCAGGGTGACTTGGATAGGTTGGGTGAGTGGGCAAATTCATGGCAGATGCAATTTAATGTGGATAAATGTGAGGTTATCCACTTTGGTGGCAAAAATAGGAAAACAGATTATTATCTGAATGGTGGCCGATTAGGAAAAGGGGAGGTGCAACAAGACCTGGGTGTCATTATACACCAGTCATTGAAAGTGGGCATGCAGGTACAGCAGGCGGTGAAAAAGGCGAATGGTATGCTGGCATTTATAGCGAGAGGATTCGAGTACAGGAGCAGGGAGGTACTACTGCAGTTGTACAAGGCCTTGGTGAGACCACACCTGGAGTATTGTGTGCAGTTTTGGTCCCCTAATCTGAGGAAAGACATCCTTGCCATAGAGGGAGTACAAAGAAGGTTCACCAGATTGATTCCTGGGATGGCAGGACTTTCATATGAAGAAAGACTGGATGAACTGGGCTTGTACTCGTTGGAATTTAGAAGATTGAGGGGGGATCTGATTGAAGCGTATAAGATCCTAAAGGGATTGGACAGGCTAGATGCAGGAAGATTGTTCCCGATGTTGGGGAAGTCCAGAATGAGGGGCCACAGTTTGAGGATAGAGGAGAAGCCTTTTAGGACCGAGATTAGGAAAAACTTCTTCACACAGAGAGTGGTGAATCTGTGGAATTCTCTGCCACAGGGAACAGTTGAGGCCAGTTCATTGGCTATATTTAAGAGGGAGTTAGATATGGCCCTTGTGGCTATGGGGGTCAGGGGGTATGGAGGGAAGGCTGGGGCGGGGTTCTGAGTTGGATGATCAGCCATGATCATAATAAATGGCGGTACAGGCTCGAAGGGCCAAATCGCCTACTCCTGCACCTATTTTCTATGTTTTTATAAATCCTTCTCAATTGTTTGTTGCCTGGGGCTCCAGCATCACCATCTTTTTGTTTCTCTGGTTAGAAGAAGGTGTTGCGTTTTAGAACCCACTCAGATACCAAGGAGAAGGATCTAGTTTGACGCTCCACAAACCCTTTTATGGAGTTGTATCCCGAAGTGGACGTAAAAATTTCCATGGTAATTCCGCTGCTGCCTGTAAGGAGTTTATCTGGTCTCCCTGTGACCGCGTGGGTTTCCTCCCACATTCCAAAGACTTGCAGGTTAGTAGGTTAATTGATTATGTGGGTGTAATTGGGCTCGCTGGCCTGGAAGGGCCTGTTAGCGTGCTGTTATCTAAATCAATGAAATAATAAAAATAAGACGCTTGAGAAGAGTGTGGAGGACTATGGTCCAGGTGCAGATTGATGGGAGTAGGCAGAGTACCAGTTTGGCATGGGCTAAATGGGCTGAAGGGCCTGTTTCTGGGCTGACTGTAACAGAATGAGAGTTCTTCCATGACACTAATCAATAATTTTCCCTGGTTAAACATTACCTGTCACTGTTATGTTGCTCTTTCTGGGAGCTTGCTTGGCATGGTGTCTCCCATGTTTTGTATGTGAGAATGGTACTTGCAGTTCAAAAGCACTTTACGTCTGAAGGGGGTGTGGCGTATGCTGTAGAAATGCATCCTTTACGTATGATCCTGTGGAATGGGAGTCTCCCATCCTTTCAAACTGTGTTGGGGGCATTAGGTTTCATCTGTTAACATCCCCAGTCAGAAGACTATTTCTCGTGTGTTATTTTGTCAGTTTTTGTCCTGGGTAGTGATCTGTTTGCTCTTTGAGCATTTCCTTTAACCTTCTTCCAGAATAATGGAATAACGATATTGACCATCTGGTAGCATGAATGGAGCCATTTGGCTCATTGAATCCATGCCGGCACATACCACTTCCCAAAGCTCTACTGATTTTACTTTTGCAAGAACTTATCCGATTACCTTTTGAATATGGCAATTGAATACAACTTTCCAGGTCCCACAAACACGCTGTGTAATGTTGTTTTTCTTGGCTGCAGTGGTGGGTGCAATCCCGGTCTCTTTGACCTGTCCACAAGCACCATCTTGTTTGATGTATGCAGAAATTAAATAATGACCCTGACTTTTTAAATTGGATATTTGGTGATCCCCGCTACTTCACCATCTTTGAACTTTTGGATAACAGGGTTTGTCGTGTAGCTGTTAGTCTCCTTGATATATGTATTCCTGATCATTTTCAGTTATCACAACTGTATGTAGCTCATCTTTCCACCGAGCCTGGCTGCCTCCTCTGCTCCTAGCTTAAATTTTTTTCTTATTGGGATACAGCACGGAATAGGTGCTGTCCAGTAGTCCCCCAATTTAATGCTGACCTAATCACGGGACAATTTACAATGACCAATTAACTACCAACGGTACGTCTTTGGACTGTGGGAGGAAACATACAAACTTCTTACAAGCATCAGCGGGAATTGAACCCGGGTCGGTAATACTGTAAAGCATTCTGCTGACCACTACAGGACTGTGCTGCCCAAGGGGTTTATTGCACTCCTGTCAAAGCTGCAGCTTCCTAATTTTGGCAGTAAGGGCGTCCTGTGTTGGAGAGAAGTATTGGTATATCTGAAGTAGTCTCTTTATTCGACAAATAAGGGCTTCATATTGAGACCCCTTCATATTGACCTAATACAACACGCCATTTTAAATACTAAAGCTCAGAGGACAATTCCATATTTACAAAGTCTCCTTTGAACTACACACCACCCTCACACCTTCCTCTTTGTACCCACACTACAGACACCAAATAACAAATTTAAATCAGCATTGTCTAGTCTTCCAATTAAATGTGGTTTCATGGTTCTTAGGAAACCATTGTTCAGAGTTGCATTTTAGATTTAATCTGCAGTTCATATTCAGATCTGAAGCCTGATGGCTGAAGTCAGTTGCTAAAGTTACTTGCTATACATGCTTACCCTGAAAAACGCTCTTAACATCCTGTAAACAACAGGAATTCTGCAGATGCTGGAAATTCAAGCAACACACATCAAAGTTGCTGGTGAACGCAGCAGGCCAGGCAGCATCTATAGGAAGAGGCGCAGTCGACGTTTCAGGCCGAGACCCTTCGTCAGGACATCCTGTAGTGTCTTTCCTTCTGAACTCTGTGCTTGTTCCCCTGTTAGAGACCGTTGGATAGTACTTCTGATCCAGTTTTGGGCTTAGGTTAGTGACCAACCCTTGGAACTCTCATAAAGAGAGGCTAGTGAAGCACAGACCCATGATCAAGCTAGTTTGGAGGACTTGGAACTTCACCCTCAAAGGCAAATACAGATGATGACAATGAATTTTGGCATGATAATCACAGCTGGTGTTCTGTACCTGTATGGTTGCCGTGAAATATTGGTAATGATGTGGTGCCTCAGAGCTCAAGTGGAGCACGGCAATAATTAGCAGCTGCTCTTTTTTGACCCGGCTGGTGGCGTAGTGGCATCAGCGTTGGACTTCGGGACGAAAGGTCCTGAGTTCGAATCCAGCCGGCTTCCTTGCATGCTTTCCATCCGTGCAGGGTTACTAGCTGGTGATCTCTTTGGAAACTCACCCGGCAGAAGGCAATGGCAAGCCACTGCTGTAACTTGCCTCGTACACAGTTCCCCACCATGTCAGAGCGGCGTGGAGGGAAATTGCCCGCTAACTGGAGAAACTCCGGACACGAATCCAGGAGCCCCTGCATGACACATCCAGATTAATACACTTAGTGGCTGCTTTATTAGGTACACCTGCTCGTTAACAAAAATATCGAATCAGCCAATCATTTGGGAGCAGCACAATACATGTAAACATGCAGATGTGGTCAAGAGGTTCAGTCATTGTTCAGACCAAACATCAGAGGGGGGAAGCAATATGATCTAAGTGACTTTGACTATAGAATGATTGTTGGTGCCAGAAAGGGTGGTTTGAGTATTTTAGAAACTGCTGATTTCCGGGGATTTCATGCATAACAGTCTCTAAAGTTTGCAGGGAATGGTTTGAAAAACAAAAAAAAAAAAAAATCCAGTCAGTGGCAGTTCTGTGAGTGAAAATCCATTGCTAATGAGAGAGGTCAGAGGACAATGGCCAGGCTGGTTTATGCTGACAGGAAGGCGACAGTAACTCAAATAACTGTGTGTTATAACAGTGGTGTGCATCTTCAAATGCACAACATGTCGAACCTTAACGCGGATGGGCTACAGTAGTAGAAGACCAGGAACATATACTCAGGGCCACTTTGCTAGGTACAGAAAGTACCTAATAAAGTGGCCGCTGAGTGTAGGTTAAGATGTACAGTAAGGTTGCTGCAGCGTGTTATTTGGCCTCTCGGTCTGTTGAGTTTATTGGTTATTAATAGCCAATTGCAGGAAAGTTAGGACCCCTTACTTTTCATGCCAGTTCATGTCTGTGCCCAGATAATTAATATCCTGAAATTATACCACTAGTGACAAAAGTGGGCACACTGCTGCTTTACCATGGTATTTCATACTTTGAAAGCCTCTCTTCCAGCTGTGAGATAAGAAACGTTGAAGTGGTTCATCCAGCCTTTAGTTTATGGAAGAATACCTTAGATGTCATCAGGAATGTTTTTGACCAACAAACAATATTCAATGGGCTGCAGCAAAATTCTGGGAAGTGGGTGAATTTAAATTCCAATTGTTGTAGGTACTGGTGATACAGATGGGGTTATTTTGTGCCAAATATCAGTGGATTCTAGTTCTTTGGAACACATCAGGATCAGCCCAATTTAGCAGCTCCCCTAATTAGCCAAATTTTCATGGAAATAGCTAAAAACTATATTAAAAAAAAGACGAGTAAACTAATTTAAATGAAATACAGAACAAATTAGAACACTCCCGATAGTACTACTGTACTATAAAACTGTATATTAGTTCCTAATAGTTATTGACAGAGGAATTCATTCAGTGTACACTGCCATGATCCTTAGATTGAGTGTAAACGAATAAAATCATCTTAGACACTGAATACAGATAATGGACTGACTTCATACAATGCTTATGACAATTGCATCCTCCAAATCTTCACTTTCATTGTAACTTTCATGATTGTCGATACCTTCAAATCCTTCATAGTTCCTCACTTGTTGAAGTAGTAAAATTGTTTTATTTTCACTTCGAGCCGTTTCTGGCATCTCCAAGCCAGATTGTTTAAAACTGCAGTAAGCAAAACAGTTCTCAATTGCCTTACTACTTACTTCTCACCAGCTATAAGTGACAAAAATCACAGCTTTTTGAACACAAACACACGCAACTGACGCTATTTAAAAACTGTTTGCTCCAAGTACGATGTAGTATCTATTGGTATGTGAGTGCTAGTTATAAACTGTTCTGCCACAATCTTCTGTCCCAGTTAAGCAGCATAGTGTCCCAAAGGGAATCCTGCTATTTCTTGGATTAGCTTTTGTGCTTTAAGATTGTTCCAAATAAGCAGCTACCCCTGATTATCCGATGATCCACTTAATCAGAATTCACTGTATCAGTGAGAAGAATTATTCATGGCAGAACAGTGGCCAAGATGGTATAACTGCTGACTGTGTGGAATTTGCCTGTGCTCCCTGCTGCTGAGTGGGTTTCTTCACACATCCCAAAGGACTGTGTTTAACTGACTGGTGTGGATTACTGTGCAAGTGTAAGTTACCCCTTGTATGTGGGTGAGTGGTAGAATCTGGAGGGAGTTAATGGGAATATGCGGAGAATAAAATTGGTTAGTGTGAGCACATGGTGTGGAGTCAGTGGGTTAAAGAGCCTGTTTTTGTGTTCCTGGCTGTAAATTAGCGGGGTTTCCATCCCTGCCCTTTAAATGGTGCCCGGATCTGAGGCCAGTCAGTGAGTTCTTTTCATCTGACCCAGCTTTTTGCCTTGGATTATTCAGGTCAAAACCCAGCCGGAAGTGTAATGGCATCTGCACCACACTTCGGGGCGAGTGGCCCTGGGTTCGAATCCTGCCGGCTCCTTGCACGCTTTCCATCTGTGCTGGGCTGAGTGTTGGGCTGGCAACTCGGCCTCATAAAACAGACGAAACGCTAAAGAGAAGGCCACCCGATACGCTAGTGAGACGCTGGAGATTATTATATTATTATATTCAGGCCAAAACCTGCTGCTCTAGATGCCGGAACTTTCCAGGGATTGAAGTCAAAAAAAGATCAAGCTTGGCTGCAAATCTGTTACAGCAACGTACCTTCCTTTAAAGATGCATATTTAGTCAATCTGACAGTCCCAACTGACCAAGTTTTTTTTTGCTGACTGCATATAGATTACAATCCTTGGTTATTCTCCATCTCAAAGGATATTAAGGATACTAGATATGGTTTTAAAGTCCTCTTCAAGTGTATCTTTGCTGAGATCAGTCTGAAAATGCACAGTAGCCTTCATTAGTCTAAATAGCTTCCGAGCTGGCTATTTAGTGTAATCCTGGATGTGCTCCTAACAAGTACTTGATCTCAAACAAGAGAAAATCTGCAGATGCTGGAATTCGAAGCAACACACACAAAATGCTGGAGGAACTCAGCAGGCCAGGCAGCATCTGTGGAAAAGAGTACAGTCAACGAAGAGCAGTCCTGATGAAGGGTCCTGGCCCAAAATGTTGACTGTTTACTCCTTTCCATTGATGGTGCCTGGTCTGCTGAGTTCCTCCAGCATTTTGTGTGTGTTGCTTGGGTTTCCAGCATCTGCAGATTTTCTCTTGTTTGTGACTGGACCTCTAAACTGCGAGGTCTCTTCCAGGGATGCCGACCCTGAAGAAGTTTAAATCTTCCCTTCGGGAGTTCAGTGAAACCCTCTCTCACTGCTCCCCCTCTGTGATCTCTGCTGCCCTCTGACTATTCAACAGCGTGCACTCGCAGACCCACTACCGTAGCCATGTATCCTTCCTGGGAACTCTTTGCCGCCAGCTTGTACCTCATGGCTTCAAGATCCGTTTTCAAGGCTCTTGATTTGGACCCTCTGAAGACCCCAGGTACTCGCATTCAGTTCACTGCTTCTCCCACCGGGTTCTACACGGCGCGCTTTCCGCTATGAGTCCCTACCGCAGTCACTTTCACAACTCGGGGATTCTCTCTCCACCACCTGCAATGGGCCTGCCCGCTGGTCCTGATGAAGGGTCTCGGCCCAAAACGTCAACTGTACACTTTTCCATAGATGCTGCCTGGCCTGCTAAGGACATGATCTCTCCCATTTGTGCCACATCTTCAGTCACAAGACACTAAGCTGCGGAGCTCCCTTGCCAAGTATCTCCCTCGTTTCTCTTTATGCCTTTGACTTGTTCTTTTAAGTCCTTCTTCTCACCGACATGGTATCCTTGGATCGCTTTTTGAGGCACTGCTTGGCTAGGATGTGCCTTGGGATGTTTTGCTGTAGTTCTTTACTTTAGACAGTTGCTTGTAGGTTCTCTCCCTCAGCCACTGGTTCCAGAAACAGGCCCTTCAGCCCACCTTGTCTATGCTGAGCATATTTTTGCATGCATTTGTCCAGAAGTTGAAGACGCTTGTGTCCCAGGGCATATTCCATTCAGCTTTGGATCTTTGATGACAAGGTGTTGCATCTGAATCCCAAAAACCAAAATCGTCCTATGCTTATGACTTGAACAGCGAGTTCAAGTCAGGCAGGTTATTTGTTAAACAGGGAGGAATTGATTTTTTTGGTACAAGATTAAGCAGAGGGTATAGCTTTAAGACGATGAGGTAGTCAACCCAGTTGTGCATTTAGAAAGTTCTGTATAGGAAGGTTGGTAGAAGCAGATTCAATAACAAATTCCAAAATGAAATTAGTACGTTTTTTGAATGGGCATTGGCGAGTGGGACTAAATGGATAGGAATTACGAAGAGCCAGTAGAAATATAATAGAGGGCCACTTTTAAGGATTTGTGTTATGAATGGCTTTTGCTGGGGGACACTGGGTTGCTGTCCAGTGAGAGAGCAGAGACGCTGGTGTAAATCACCAACCAAGCTTGGTGGCCGCTCTGCTTGAAGTGGCTGGGACTGATTTTACATGCATGTGTGCAGCAATTCTCCACTCTCTGCATTTCCTGGAGAAGTTTCCTCGGGTGCAGAGGGAACTTGCAAATGAGGCGCCAAAGAACAGAGCTGAGCCTTTGGAGGTGTTGAATGGTGAAGCAGGTACGTGGAGTCAAATGGCCGCCTCCATGTATTGTTTCTGTGCAACCATTACTGAGATGGAACTACAGCAAGTCCTGCCACAAAAGACAGTATGTTAAGCCTCCATGTCTTAAATTAAAAGACGAGTGTGCCTTATGTTATCATTTTGTGTAGGTGGTAACTGTAAATAACTCCACCCTCAAAGCATTGCTTAAAATACAACAGAAAGCTTACAGTTGCAAATCCTTTTCTTTACACTATGAATACATAAGAAACTGGAATATGAAGACATACAGTGCCATTCTACCTGTCAGTGTCATAGTTTTTAATCAGTGTCTAAGCCCCATCCAGATGTCTTGGTTCCAAAATACTACTTTACCTTGCCCTCCCAAAAATATAGAACTCCATCCCATAAAAGGATGCTGAGACTTAGTTAGTTACTGCCTGTTACACCACTGGAGTTTAGGGAAGCAATGAAGGTCCTCCATCTGTCCTTGGCCATTTTCTCTGCTGTGCCCCTGCTATGGTTCAGGGTCCTCATTTCTGCCTCTACGATATGGTGCCAAGTTGTCTTTGATCTTCCATGTTTTCTGCACCCTTCAGGGGTCCAATGAAGTGCTTGATGAAGAAGTTGGCCTCTCTTATAACGTACCCAATTCATCTCCAATAGTTCCTCACAATGATCGTGGCCATGTCCTCTTGGTGACACTGAAGGAGTAGGGCATGGCTGGAGATCTTTCTTGGCCAGAAAATACGGAAGATCTTCTGGAGACTAATAGCGTGGATTGGTGGCGGCTTGGCCAGGTCGTTCTCTGTCATGCACCAGCATTCTGACCTGTACAAGAGAGTGGACAGAACACAGCTCTGGTACGGCTTCACCTTGATGCTGAGCCTTGGTTGGGTTGAAAATATCAAAAGATCAACGGGTTTCCATGACGTTGCTTGTATTTGGAAGAAGAACTATAAGTAGAATTGGTTCAGTGTGGATAGTGGAGGGCCTCGATTCAGGGAAGAAGTGGAGGAACGTACACAAAGGAATTTCTTGTCCATTATAAGAAGGAGATGACTCAATCCAGGAGTCTGTTGCTGGTATGGGGCATGGAAAGGCACATGGGAGGAAGTGTTCAGCAGAGTACTGCTACTTCTGCATCTTTGGAAGAAATTTAAAGGCGACCATGCATGGTTGGAAGACATAAGTGAGCCCATCCCAAGTGAGGAAGATTTAAGTGAGCCCATCCCAAGTGAGGAAGATTTAAGTGAGCCCATCCCAAGTGAGGAAGATTTAAGTGAGCCCATCCCAGGTGAGAAAGACTTAAGTGAGCCCATCCCAGGTGAGGAAGACTTAAGTGAGCCCATCCCAGGTGAGGAAGACTTAAGTGAGCCCGTCCCAGGTGAGGAAGACTTAAGTGAGCCCATCCCAAGCGAGGAGGCCTTTCTGCTGGGACTTCACATGCCACCCTTTTATGTCATATACAGTAACCTGGGTGGGCAGATGACCCACTCGACCATGGTGTACAGTACTATGCTAAAGTCTTATGCACAAATATATAGCTAGGGTGCCTAAGGATTTTGCACAGTGCTGTAGTAATTTTATCTATTGCACGGTCACAAAAACAAAAAATGTCACAACATATGTGAGTGATGAGAAACCTGATTCTTATACGGGTCTATTTTATGGACTGAGTGGGAAAAGGGCAAGGAGAGGGGAATCATGGCTGGGAAATGGGAAGGAGCAGGAAGCACCAGAGAGACATTCTGTAAGGCGCAATAACCAATTGTTTGGAATCAAATGCTCTTGCCTGGTGTCTCAGGGCTGTGTGTGTCTGTACTCGCGTTACCACCACCCCCCTTGCCCCTGGCACTCCTTCTCTGCCGCCCCTCCTGTGGTGCTCCATCCTTGCCACTCCCAACATACTTTGCTCCTGCCAGATCTACAAACTCCACGTTGACAAATACAGTACAGTGCAAAAGAGATAACTTGATATAAGCATTTTTCTTTTCAGTATCTTGTGGCATAGAGTGTTTTGGAACCAGTTATTTCCATGCTCAGCCTGGGCCATCCTCAGTACCTCTACACGGTGTTGCGCTTTACAAAGCCACTCCTCTGCTGATGAGGCAGCTGCAAGAGGGGTGGACTTGTGCAGTGCATGTAAGCCATCACCAGCTGGTTGGGCCGAGTGGTCTGTTTCCATGCTGCAGGCTCGATATAACTAAGGATCAATGCCCGAAGCTGGATCTATTTTTGCCTGCTATTTTAAAATCTATTATTGATTAACTGTGATTTTTCAAGGAAAATCTCAGCAAGTTCTCAATGTTTTATATTTCCTTACAAGAGATCATCATTTAGTACACAGAGTCTGTGCCAAATACCAAAACACTCCTATTAATAAGACCATCAGGTGTAGATGCAGAATTAGACCATTCACCCCATCGAGTCTGCTCTGCCATTCCATCACAGCTGATTTATTATCCCTCTCAAACCCATTCTCTTGCCTTTTCCCTGTAATCTTTGCCACCTTTTCTAATAAGAACCTATCAACCTCCGCTTCAAATATACCCATTGACTTGACCTCCATAGTTGTCTGTGGCACTGAATCTTCAGGCTAAAGAAATTCCTCCTCATCTGTTCTAAAGAGATGTGCTCACATCCTAAGGTCCCAGACACTCCCACAATGGGAAACAAACATCCTTTCTGTATCCACTCTATCCAGGCCTTTCAATATTTATAAAAGTTGCTGGTGAATGCAGCAGGCCAGGCAGCACCTCTAGGAAGAGGTACAGTCGACGTTTTGGGCCGAGAACCTTTGGTCCTGACGAAGGGTCTCGGCCCGAAATGTCGACTGTATCTCTTCCTAGAGATGCTGCCTGGCCTGCTGTGTTCACCAGCAACTTTGATATGTGTTGCTTGAAATTCCAGCATCTGCAGATTTCCTCCTATTTGTGCTTTCCATATTTAATTGGTTTCAATGACATCCCCTCTCATTCTTCTAAACTGCAGTGAGTACAGGCCCAGAGCCATCAAACATACTTTCCAATATCCTACTTTTTTCCCTCAACTAATGTGCCTTTCAACTGCAGCCTGAATCTCCTGCCACTCACATACACCTAGTGGTGATTTGCTGTAACCAATTATACCAATTAACACGTTTCTTTGGGATCTGGACGGAGACAAGCATCTGGGCCTCTACAATTAGAACGTGCAAACTCCACAGGGCATCAACAATTAGGATTGTATTCGAGCTGTGAGGTATCAGCACCTCCTCCTGTGACACTGTGCTGTCCTTGTAACTCACCGTGCTCCACTGCAGGCCCAAGCCCTTGTACTGTAGGTGTACAGTACCCGACACATACTGAGGGCTGACCACCTCGCAGCTTCTGGCAGTCAGCTTCCCAAAGTGGTGCGATGGACTTCTGGTTGGAACTGTGTGGGCAGCTCTGGCCTGCATCTGACCTGATGACTCTGGCACAGCCTGGTAGAGTAGTGGTTGGCACAACAGTTTACAGTACAAGTGGCCTGGGTTTAATTACTGTTGCCATCTGTATGGAATTTGTATGTTCTCCCCGTGACCGCGTGGGTTCCCTCCAGGTGCTTTGGTTTCCTCCCACAGTAAAGACACACTGGTGGATAGGTTATTTGGCCATTGTAAATTGTCCTGTGATTAGGCTAGGATTAAATTGAGGGATTGTTTGGTGGCATGGCTCAAAGGCCTATACCACACTGTATCTCAATAAATAAAGTTAAAATAGATGCACTTGGTGCCTTCTGTAAGCTTCGGGAATATAAGGATGCACTAGTAAAAACATGGATCCTGTGACTTAGAGTACAGAACAGTTTAGGCTCTTCCGCCATCTGATCCATGCCAAAACCATTAAACTACTCTCCCCCGTCGACCTGCACCAGAACCATGGCCCTCCATATCCTTACTGTCCATGTACCTATCCAAACTTCTCTTAAACATTGAAATCAAGCTCCCATGCACCGCCTGTGTTGGCAGCTCATTCCACACTCTCATGACCCTCTGAGTGAAGACGTTTCCCTTCTTTTGAGGCACTACTTGGCTAGGATGTCCCTTAAACTTTATCACCATTAACCCATGATCTCTGGTTGTAGTTTCACCCTACCTCAGTGGAAAATGCTGCTTGAATTTACGCTATCTATACCCCTCATTCTTCTCAATGCAGACCAACAAGATTGGGATCTATTGTGATCTCCTCCACGTTTGAACATCTTGCAGATAGCTTGACCTGAAGATGGGCCAGAACATTGAACTGCGAGAATGCATTCAGACCTCCTGTATCCCACCACCAATCAATTGTGCCGTGCCTGATTTATGAACTAACTCTATTTGTTGCTGTTGTTCCATAACCCATGATTGCTTGGTTAACAATGAATGAACAAGGGCATTGTGATAGGAAGCAGACTGGTGTCCTTTGTACAGTGATGCAAAAACTGAGCTGCTGTGGTTCATGAGGCATACGCTGGAATGATTCTACCTTGGCCAGCATCTCAAGGGGAATCTGTAAATGACAGAACTTTCTTCGTGCATTCTGTTCATTGGCCTAAAGAAGAAATTGCATAATTTTTCTATTTTGTTTAAAAAGAATGCTGGATTCAGTACCAACTTCCTTCTGTGAGGCTGCTCAGCATGCCTGATTTGGTGATTTTCATATCTGTCTAATGAGATTTTTGGGCAGGGAGTGCAGGGGATGGGCTTTATGGGGTCCTGAGGCCAGCACAAGCATTGGAAGTTGGAGTCCAAGAGTGTGTTACTGGAATTGGTCACAAGAGTGCAAGAGGTTGAGAGAAAGATGCATACACTCAGTGGCCGTTTTATTAGGTACCTAATAAAGTGGCCAGAGATAGTTTGATTGTGATCTTCTGCCTTAAAATTCATATTGTATATTCAGAGATGCTCTTCTGCACACTACTGTTGTAATGCGTGGTTATTTGAGTTACTGTCCCCTTCCTGTCAGCTTGAAATTGTCTGGTCATTCACCTCTGACCACACTTATTAAAAGGTGTTTTTGCCCACAGATCTGCCGCTCACTGGGTGTTTTTTGTTTCTCGCACTGTTCCCTCTCAACTCTAGAGACAGTTCTGCGTGCCGTGGCTGCGTAGCGGTATTACAACTCGAGTCAGAACTCAGAGTTCAATTCTGACATCATCTAAAAGGAGAGACCGTACGTTTTCCCCATGGAATGTGTAGGTTTTCTCCAGGTGCTTAGATTTTCTCCCACAGTCCAAAAACTTACCAGTTAGTAGATTAATTGATTTGTAAATTGTCATTTGATTAGGCTAGGGTTGAATTGGGGGTTGCTAGGTGGTGCGGCTCAAAGGGCTGGAAGGACGTGTAACGAGCTGCATCTCAATAAATACATAAAATCCCAGGAGATCTGTTTCTGAGATACTGAAACCACCCCGTCTGACATCAACAGTCATTCCACAGAAGTTGCTCAGATCATATTCCTTCCCCATTCTGATGTTCTCTGTGAACAACAACTGAACCTCTTGGCCATGTCTGCATGCTTTTATGCATAGAGTTGCTGCTACATGAACGGCTAATTAGATTTTTAATAAGCAGGTGTATAGGTGCGTCTACTAAAGTGGCCACTGAGTGTAATTTGATTCTTTAAAATCTCCAATTTACTCTGAGCTGAAACCCAAGGAGTCACCACCAGAAATTGGAACTGGATATTCAAGCATTTGTTTACATCCTGATCTCTATTTTTCTTTGGAAGTACTCTTATGTGATAATATAACACATTGTCCATCAATGCTTAAGATGGACAGTTGAGAAACCTGCGTGCAGCTGATATTGACACCCATAGGTTGGTGCACACATTTGGTCAAAGTACCTGTTTCCTTCTGTTTCTCTCTATGGCAGAGATGGAATTTTAGGGGAATCCTATATGCCAAGTGATAATGGTGATCCAGTGGTAAACTCTAGCTTTCACTGCATGAAACTGCCTCCATTGTTCCATGGAATTGTATGCTGGGAGCAAGCAACATCCCCCCTTCCCTTCCAGTGAAAGGGTCACTTGAGGTTATAACGGGGGAGATCCTGAGAAAGGACTTTGGCCTTTGGGCAGTATGGCAGCAGGAAGCAAGTGGAGAAGAAGGAGAGGGGCCCTGTGAAGTGCGAGCGGTGGAGATCGTGGGTGGTCTTGAGTTGGGAAGGAAAGAGCAAAAGGTTTGAGCCAGAGAGGAAGAGGGAAGGGGCACAGGGAGGTGCGAGAAGGGAAAGATTGGGGAGGAGGCTATTTGGAGAAGGTTATCTATATTGAAGCTTGTGCACCTTTTCACCAAGACCTTACTCTGGAAAGCTCCTGTACAGGCTGGCAGACAATGTCTGACTCGTGTGAAAGGAAAGGAGCTGTTATTGATCCAGGGGTGTTGCATTGGATAAAGAGGCCATGGGTGTTTGTGTATATGTGCATGCCCAAACAAGTTTTGAAAGGCTCTATTCCCTCTTGTTCACGTCAGAACATACCAGTTCAACAAGATTTCTGAACCCTCCCCTCAATTTGTTCCAGGTTCCCCATTCTTTGGTTTACAATAGTTGACTTAGACTTGTGCCTTATGTAATGAGCCATAAGGCGTAGGAGCAGAAATAAGTCACTTGGCCCATCGAGTCTGCTCTGCCATTTATTCATGGGTGATGAGTCCCATGCTTGCAAATGCTTCATGCAACCTGTACTCTCTGTCCCAGTCTGGATTGCAAATTGCTTTCTTTCTAACCTTTATTTCTTACATCAGTGACCACTGTTGGATTTACAAGGATTGGCAAGCATTTGTGTCTGCGCAGAATGAATCACAGAGCCCAGCAGAACTTGGAAGGAGAGCGTAGAACTGTTCGCAGTTGTTTCATATGTGCAGAGTGGAAGGATGGTTTGTTGATAATTTCACTTCTGCTTGTGTCAGCAGGGCAACACAGTAGTGTAGCCATTAGTGTAACGCTTTACGGCGCCGGCAATCCGGGTTCAATTTCCATCACTGTCAGGAGTTTGTACATTCTCTTTGAGGCCAAGTTGGTTTTCTCCCACATTGTAATGGTGTATAGGTTAGGGTTGGTGAGTTGTTGGCATGCAGGAGCATGGCAACATTTGCAGGCTACCCCCAGCACATCCTGGGGACTGTGTTAGTTGTTGATGCAGGCGATGCATTTCACTGTATGTTTCAATGTACATGTGACAAATGATGATAATCTTTATCTTTAAGCAGTAACTGATGTCAAGTGGCACTACCATAATAAAGCAAAGAGAACTACAAGTGCATCTTGATAGAACCGAAGTGTCTCAATATATTTTATAATCTGTAAAGAACTTAGCTGGTGTGATCACTTGCAGTATAGGAGAAAGTAGCCAGATAATCTTTTCATTGAGTGATTTGTAGTTGGACTGGGCCAAGGAGAATTGTCTGACTGTGCATTAAAATGATGATATTGGATCTTTTGGTTCCTCTTGAGGAAATAGTTGCAACCTCGGTTTATCTTCCCATCCCAAAGATGGCACTTTTGCCATAGCAGCAAATCCTTCGTACTCCCCCTCCCCGTGAGCACTGGTCTAGATTTTTGTGCTTGTGTCTCGAGTGGGTGCTGAACCTGCAAACCTCCATTTTGGGGGAAGTGGGTTCTCACTAGATGTTGCATTTGGCTGTCTGTTATCTCTCAAGTGCAGCTGGGCTTCTTTCAGACCAACTTCTTTCCCTCAGGAATTTTCTACTAAAGGACCTCCAGCCGTTCCTTCTGTTGACAGTTCCAGTGGAACCGTCTGAAATCAAGAAACTCATTTCACAAGAGCAGCCATTGATAGTGGAACGTTATTGGATTGGGACTTTGTGTTTAGTGATTTAGAATACTGCCATAAGAGGTGAAGCTGCTTAAATTGGAATGGTAGGGGAGAGGGGCTTTTGGAATTTTACAGAGCAACAAGATAACGTTGAACTAAGGGCATTGAAAAGATTGCATAAATTCTGCCCAGATATCATAAGATTGTTTTGTAAATGTTGTTCCTGTTCTGTGTCAACGTTCTGGAATGGAGATGTGTCACCCGTAGGATCACTGGGGACCCAAGTCACCACAAACTGTTCCAGCTGCTGCCATCTGGGAAACGGTACCGTAGCATTAAAGCCAGGACCAACAGGCTCCAGGACAGCTTCTTCCACCAGGCCATCAGACTGTTTAATTCACACTGACACAATTGTATTTCAAGCTATATTGACTGTTCTGTTGTATATCTTACTGTACATACTATTTATTACAAATTACTATAATTTGCACATGCAGACAGAGATGTAATATAAAGATTTTTACTCCTCATGTATGTGAAGGATAGAAACATAGAAAACCTACAGCACAATACAGGCCCTTTGGCCCACAAAGTTGTGCTGAACATGTCCTTATGACAAAGTTAGCCCTGACGAAGGGTCTCGGCCTGAAACGTCGACTGCACCTCTTCCTAGAGATGCTGCCTGGCCTGCTGCGTTCACCAGCAACTTTTATGTCCTTGTGATATTTATTTACCTCTATATTCTCCCTGTGTGTATCATTGCCCAGCAATTAATGTCCCTCCACAAGGCTGGAAGATTTAGGAGCAGAATTAGGCCATTCAGCCCGTCAAGTTTGCTCTGCTATTTAATCATGACTGATTTTTTTTCACCCCTCTTCTCCCCTTAACCCCTAACCCTTCACCAGTCCAGAACCTATTAACATCTGCCGTAAATACACCCAATGACTTGGCCTGCACAGCTATCTGTGGCAACTAATTCCACAGATTCGCCATCCTCTAGCTGAAGAAATTCCTCCACATTACTTTTAAAGGGACGTCCCTATATTCTGAGCTGTGCCTAGCCAACTAATCCTGTCCACATCCTTTCTGTACAGGACTGGTAGGTGTAGGGGTGTGTGTGTGTGTGTGTGTGTGTGTCTGTCTGTCTGTCTGTCTCTCTCTCCCCCCTCTCTGTCCCCCTCCCTCCCCTCCCCCCCTCTGTCTGTCTCTCTCTCTCTCTCTCTCTCTCTCTCTCTCTCTCTCCGTGTATGCCTAAATCATTACACATAACCTCTGATATTTGGCTGCCATGGTGAATGTGGCATTGAGAGCTGATGCCTTTTCCTGTTGGCGGGACCCATGCAAGTCTCAGGTGCTGCTTGTTAAGTGGAAACCACGCCTAAGCTGTTCCTGCTCATTTTGAGCACCCAAATTTGCAACCTTTCTCCTGGGACCTGGCGAAATGCTGTGCGACAGGTAAAGTTCTAAGCCCCCCTGTTTCTCAGTCTAACCTGCGGGCTTTGCTTGTGATGCCCTGGATGACAAACGGGGGTGATGCCCCTTTCTGGTAAAGCTCTCAGACATCACAATCCAACAACACCAAACCAGGGGAGCTGGGGCTTTGAGAGGTGGAGGTTTAGTAGTCAGAGTATCAAAGGAGTTCAATCCAGTTCTCTTCGTAAAACAGGGCATTGAGTACAGGTGTTGGGATGTTATGTTGAAGGTGTACAAGACATTGGTGAGGCCGATTTTGCAATATTATGTGCAGTTTTGGTCAGGTAGCTACAGAAAAGACATCAATAGGCTTGGAAGGATGCTGAGAGTATTTACAAAGATATTACTGGAACTTGCAGACCTGAGTTAGAGGGGAAAGGTTGACGAGGTGAAGACTTTCTTCACTGGATCACAGGAGAATGAGGGGAGATCTTATGGAGGTATACAAATTTATTAAAATAATTAGAATGAATACTTGCAGGCTTTCTGCCCTCAAGGTGGGTGAGATTAGAACTAGAGGTCATAGGTGAAATATTTAAGGGAGATCGGGGAGAGGGCTACTTCTTCACTCAGAGGATGGTGCGTGTGGAATGAGCTGCCAGACGAAGTGGTAGATGTGAACTCAATTGTAACGTTTGAGAGAAGTTTGGATAGGTGTATGAAATAAGAGGGGTATGATGGTCTATGGTCTAGGTGCAGGAAGGCAGACCAGGCTGGTATGAACTTGATGGGCCAAATGGCCTGTTTCTGTGCTGCAGTGCTCTATGACTCTGTGAATGTCATGTGAAATCCGTATTACGGTGGCAAAATGAGGTGAACTGGCCACTGTTGTTGTTCCCAGGGACTCAGAACCGCAGCAATGTCTCCAGCATTAACACTTGTGCTTGGTTTTCCGAACATCACTCCTTGTTAGATATTTAACTCCGTTGAGCCACTTTGAGCTGTTTTCCTCCCCAGGAATTTCCAATGTTGAAGCAATTTCTTTCAGTGTTTCTCTGACAGTGTGTGTGTGGATTTAGGCCTTTATCAGTTACGGTTCTGGCAGTCGCTATATATCCTCGCTGCCTTCTTTGCCTGTGATAATTGGGCTTGGGTGTTGTCCATACAGAGTTGGCAAGTTCTTCCTGTGACTGTGTAGGTTCCTCCACTTTCCAAAGGTGTGCGTGTTGCTAGCTTAATTTGACACTGTAAATTATCCCTGCTGTGGGGGCGAGCAGTGGAATCTGCGAGGAGGAGTTGGAAGAAAGCACAGCAGCTCTTCTACACCCTCAGGAGTTTGCAAAGATTCAAAATGACATCTAAATCATTGACAAACTTCTATAGATGTGTAGTGGAGAATATATTGACTGACTGCATCACAGCTGGTATGGAAACACCAATGCACCTGAATGAAAATTCTACAAAAAGTAGTAGATACGGCCCATCTCGTTCTTGATATTTATTGCTTATTTATATATTATTATTATTATTTCATTCTTTTTGTATTTGCGTAGTTTATGTCTCTTACACATTACTTGAACACCCAAGTTGGTGTGATCTTCCACTATTTCTCTTATGGTTAGTATTCTATTGTGCATTTACTGAGTGTGCCTGCTAGAAAATGAATCTCGGGATTGTATATGATGGCATATATGCACTTTGATAATAAATTTACTTTGTACCTTTTAACCTTTGAATGTGGGGAGTTTAGGCTACTGGGAAAATTAGTGAGAACATGGGATTGTTGGGTGTTCGGTTGATAGGACCAAGCATAGTGATCTCAGGAGCAAGAAATGGTTTCTAAGTGCCTGAAGTCTCCTGTCGGATGGGAGTCCCACGGAGCCATTTGTTGCTTTGCCAACCAGTTGTTGCCAACCTCATCTGAACCCCTGTCTCTTCCATTCCTAGGTGGTGATTAATGGAACTGTTCCAGCCAGCAGTGAGCAGGACACGGAGGTCACTGAGCTGATGGCGGTGTATGGGAAAGATAACAACTTGGCAGAGAAGGTAAGAATAGTTCTGACATGGTTCTATCATCCACCAATGTGTTCACAGAATACAGGGGAGCCCGTTTTAGATCTAAAATGGGGCCAGATACCTGCAATTAGGATTTAGGTTTCTGTCTTGAAGAAGGGCTTCAGCCCAAAAAGTCGATTGTTCATTTCCATTGATGCTCCCTGAGCTGCTGAGTTCCTCCGGCATTTTGTGTACATTGCTTTGGATTTCCAGAATCTGCAGAATTTCTTGTGTTTGAGATTCCCTTGCTACTGGCAGAGGTAAGAACGACAGCTATTAGCTTCACGGCCAGTGTTAGTGATCTGTTCAGACACTGCACTAATATGAGTTTCAGTGGTTAGTTCATTGTTGCAGGAACTTGAGATGGTAAAACAATCCGTTGACCCAGAAATTCTATTATGTCCTTGTACGCACAACGATCAAATTTTAAAGGAAATCTGATCTGGAAGCAAATCTCCAGGGGAACTGTGCCTTCGACACACAAAGGTCACGAGGCGCACAGAGTGATGGCGTGCACTGGTGTTTTAATATCACCTCCACACTATTCAACTAGGATGTGTGTTCAGGTAGAAGCAGTGCTGGTTTCCTGTACATGTTCAGAAGGAAATTGTGTCCCAAGTGAAGTCCAAAGCATCATGTGGAATGGAACAGATATTTCCTAAAGTCATACAGCATGAAAACAGATCCCTTTGCCCACTGATTCCATGCTGACCATCGATCACCCATTTACACTAATCCTATTCGCCATGATCCTGGGAATGAAAGGGTTAACACACGAAGAGTGTTTGATGACCCTGGGCCTGTACTCACTGGAGTTTAGAATAATGAGGAAGGATCTCATTGAAGCCCATCAAATACTGAAAGACCTAGATAGAGTGGATGTGGAGAGGATTTTACCATTAGTGGGGGAGTTGAAGACCAGATGGCACAAGCTCAGAATACAACGGCGTCCCTTCAGAACAAAGATGAGGAGGAATTTCTTTAGCTGGACAGTGTCAAATACGTGGAATTCATTGCCACAAACAAGTCATTGGATACATTTGAAGTGGAGGTTGATTAGTAAGGGTGTCAAAGGTTATGGTGAGAAGGCAGGAGAATGGGGTTGAGAGGGATAGTAAATCAGCTATGATTGAATGGTGGATCAGACTTGAGCTGAGTGGCCTAATTCTGCTCCTATGTCTTATGGTCTTATGGCTTTATTCTCCTCTCATCCCTTTCAACTCTCTCCAGATTGCCTCATTTGACCATGTGCTAAAGACAATTTGCAGACACCATTCAATCTCAGCCACCTAAAATTGGCGGGCTATAACTGGAATCTGATCGTAAGTGGTATTAGTTCCAAATAGCGAGGACAGCTCTTCAGTGACAAATCCGCCAACCACTTGCTCTTGAGAAGACTGTGCCTGGCCCCTACAAATCAAGCACCCGACGGTCTGATCTCTGACTAACATTTCCTTTAGCCTGTTCTCCCCACGTTCCCCTCAACTCCTCCTGGATTCCATGCACAGGAGACAACGTACAGTGGCGAATTAACCTACCTGCCCGCACGGGGGAGCAAGCCAGAGCACATGAAAGGAAACCCATTTGAAAATGGGGAAAAGGTGGTAAGCTGCAACCAGAGGTCAGGGTGGGATCTGAATTATCTGATCCAGGGAGGCAGCTCTACCAGTTATGACTATACTGCCTATTATCTTTCATCAGGGACTGAATAGGCCTCAGATGCGAAACATCCCACTGAACAATACCCCATTGGTACTTTGGAAACGGGGTGGAGGGGCAGGGAAGGGCTCAGTGTACCCCAATGTCAGCATGAACTGTGATAAAGTGAAGGGTTGGCCACGACCTTGCCAATGGTCAAGACACAAGATGGCTCCACTGAATGTGTGTGATGGCTCACTGGTAGTTCAGCAGACAAGGAATTCGACTAAAAACATCACTGATAACACCTTTTCTGAAGTAAATTGCAGCGAATTATCACTGCAAACAAGGAAGAGGCGGGCGAATTCAAGGGATGAACGGTGCTGGTACGTTGCAGAACCGACGCAGATGGAGTGAGCCTTTTGGAGAGGAGAGGCCAAGGCAGAGGAGTTCCGAGGCCCGTACGACTGGACAGGGTGCGAGGTCAGATTGCTCTGGCCGCCGAGCCGATTTAGTGAAGTCGAGGGCTGCGTGGCGAAATCTGGGCCCGGACCAAGTTGCTCGGCAGTGTGTTCTAAGCCTGGAGCCTTTTGCTGCAGCAGTGCCCAGGTCCTAGTGCAAGGTACGATGTGCTGTTTGGACAATTTAAACACCAGCCCAGATAGACTGGAAAGACAGGGCATTGGGATCATAGGCAAGAGCTGGTTTCGCTCGCTCTCCCGCAATATTCGCTCCTCTCTCCATGGCGCTAAGGGTATGAAGACTGCCCCGGCTGCTGTGCTCCTTTGCTCATAATATGATGGACTGATACTGAGGCTTCAGGCCTACTTCGGGGTTCAGATCTAGGCACTCATTTTGGTTTGAAATGTTGTTGCTTGCTTTTGTTGTTTGCATAATTTGTTCTTTTTTCTCTTTCCCTGCACATTGGGTGTTGATCTGTTTTTTTAATTGGGTTCTTTTGGGTTTCTTGTTTGGTGGCTGCCTGTAAGCAGGTAAATCTCAAGGCTGAATAATTTATACATCATTTGATAATAATTGTACTTCGAAATCTTGAGAATGTGGGTGATCTTTTGTGACATTATCTCAGGCCTTGTTCTAATTCATCCCACTGTTCCATTCCTCTCTATCCTATGTATAGGCAGTTCTTTTGCAAAAATCATTGTATCTATTGCCACTGTCCTTCACCACGAATATTGCCTCCCTAAAAGTTGTACTCCTTTTGACTACTTGTTCTCCCTGTTTCCAAGTAGCTAAAAGCCAGCTTATCCCAGGGTCTTACTGGCTCTTAATTGCTTTGAGTGACCTACACTTGTACTCTTCTTGAAGATTTGGCTCCTGATGATCCATTATTCATTCCTTTCTGATTCACATGTCCTGGTGTTATTGTGAACTTCGTATTTTTTTTCTATTTTATTGGCATGGCCCTTCATGCTCACCACCTAAATACTTCTTTGAAATCTATTTCCTATGGGCAAGGCAAAAGCATTTGGTGATGTGATCAGCCTGCCCTCTTCTCAGTGGTGTTGTGGAGGTGTTCCCTAGTGCCTTTTGCCAACTTCACCTACTAACCAGGCACTGGGCAAGGTCTTGGTTCACCCTTCCTGTTATCACGGTACCTGCTCGAGTTGGGATACACTGAGCCCTTTCACTGCCCTTCTACCCTGATTGGAGAGCAGGGTGCTGTTCAGTGGGGTGATCTGCATCTCAGGCCCTGATGGTGATTAAGGGTGTTCATCAGTATGAATACGGGGCAAGTGTCACTTCAAGAGGCAGTGTCTCAAGAAGATTGCATCGATCATTAAGAAACCTCACCATCCAGGACGTTCCCTCTTCTTATTGCTACCATCAGGGAGCTGGTACAGGAGCCAGAGGACCCACACTCAAGGCTTGAGGAACATCAGATTTCTGAATGGTCCGTAAACATTACATCACTATTCCACTTTATATATTTACATTTTATTGTTACAGTAATTTTTTTGTTTTGCACTGTACTGCTGCCATGAAACAACAAATATGATGATATGTCAGAAATAAATTTGATTCTGTGGCTGGTAAGAGTAACTTGAAGCAGAAGTAGAATCAGGTTTAATATCACTGGCATATGTTGTGAAATTTGCTAACTTTGCAGCAGCAGTATAATGCAATACATAATTTAAAAAAAAACACAGTAAGAGTCAGTCTCTCTCTCTCTCTCTCTATATATATGTGTGTGTGTGTATGTATATATATATATATATATATATATATATATATATAGTTGAATTAAATAAGTAGTACAAAAATAGAAATTAAAAGGTAGTGAAGTAGTGTTTATTGATCAACGCCCATTCAGAAATTCGATGGCAGAGGGGAAGAAGCTGTTACTGAATCATTGAGTGTGTGCCTTCAGGCTTCTGTATCTCCTTTCTGATGGTACTTTACTTATACTTTATACTTTATTGTCGCCAAACAATTGATACTAGAACGTACAATCATCACAGCGATATTTGATTCTGCGCTTCCCGCTTCCTGGATTACAAATATTAAATATTTAAAATATTAAAAATAGTAAAAATTAGTAAATATTAAAAATTTCAATTATAAATCGTAAATAGAAAATAGAAAAATGGAAAGTAAGGTAGTGCAAAAAAACCGAAAGGCAGGTCCGGATATTTGGAGGGTACGGCCCAGATCCAGGTCAGGATCCGTTCAGCAGTCTTATCACAGTTGGAAAGAAGCTGTTCCCAAATCTGGCCGTACGAGTCTTCAAGCTCCTGAGCCTTCTCCCGGAGGGAAGAGGGATGAAAAGTGTGTTGGCTGGGTGGGTCGTGTCCTTGATTATCCTGGCAGCACTGCTCCGACAGCGTGCAGTGTAAACTGAGTCCAAGGACGGAAGATTGGTTTGTGTGATGTGCTGTGCTGTGTTCACGATCTTCTGCAGCTTCTTTCGGTCTTGGACAGGACAATTTCCATACCAGGTTGTGATACACTCTAGAAGAATGCTTTCTACGGTGCATCTATAAAAATTAGTGAGGGTTTTAGGGAACAAGCCAAATTTCTTTAGTTTTCTCAGGAAGTAAAGGCACTGTTGGGCCTTCTTGGCAGTGAACTCTGCTTGTTTGGACCAAGTCAGGTCATTTGTGATATTGATCCCAAGGAACTTAAAGCTTTTGACCTGTTCCACTTGCGCACCACTGATGTAAATTGGGTCGTGCGGTCCGCTACTCTTTCTGAAATCAACAACCAATTCCTTCGTCTTGCTGACGTTGTGGGTTAGGTTATTGTCTTCGCACCTAGTAGAAGACACCTGGTAGCAATGAGAACAAGGCATAACCTGGCTGATGGGGGTCCTTAATGATGAATGCTGCCATTTTGAGGTATCGTTCCTTGAAGATGTCCTGGATATGACGGAGGCTAGCGCCCATGATGGAGCTGACTATGTTTACAACTCTCTGCAACTTACTTCGATCCTGTGCAGTAGTTCCCCCCACCCCCCCGCTGTATCAGACGGTGATGCAGCCAGTTAGAATGACACATGATCCTGTAATTTCTCCAATTTCTGGGACACAGCCTCATGCTTCTACTCACTGAGATTCATAGATACAGCTGCTACTGTCATACAGAATCCTGAAGTCGCGTGCCACCTAAAGAAGCTGTTCCTGAATCGCTGAGAGTGTGCCTTCAGGCTTCTGTATCTCCTGCCTGATGGTAACAGTGAGGAAAGGGCATGCCCTGGACTAGATTTACAACCTTCTGCGGCTTCTTTAGGTCCTGTGCAGTAGCCCCTCCATACCAGACAGTGATTCAGCCTGTCAGAATGCTCTCCACAGTACAACTATAGAAGTTTTTGAGTGTATGCCAATCTCTTCAAACTCTGAATAAAGTATAGCCGCTGTCTTGCCTTCTTTATAACTACATCAATATGTTGGGATCAGGTTAGATCCTCAGAGATCTTGATATCCAGGAACTTGAAACTGCTCACTTTCTCCACATCTGATCCCTCTGTGAGGATTGTTATGTGTTCTTTCGTCTTACCCTTCCTAAAGTCCACAATCAGCTCTTTCGTCTTACTGACGTTGAGTGCCAGGTTATTGCTGCGGCACCACTCCACTAGTTGGCATATCTGACTCCTGTATGCCCTCTCGTCACCATCTGAGATTCTATCAATAATGGTTGAATCATCAGCAAATTTATAGATGGTATTTGAGCTATGCCTAGCCACACAGTCATGTGTATAAAGAGAGTAGAGCAGTGGGCTAAGCACACACCTCTGAGGTGCGCCAGTTTTGATCATCGGCAAGGAGGATATGTTATCACTAATCAGCACAGATTGTGGTCTTCCGGTTAGGAAGTCGAGGATCCAATTGCAGAGGGAGGTACAGAGGCCCAGGTTCTGCAACTTCTCAATCAGGATTGTAGGAATGATGGTATTAAATGCTGAGCTATAGTTGATGAACAGCATCCTGACGTAGGTGTTTGTGTTGTCCAAGTGGTCTAAAGCCATGTGGAGGGCCATTGAGATTGCGTCTGCCATTGACCTATTGTGGCGATAGGCAAATTGCAATGGGTTCAGGTCCTTGCTGAGGCAGGAATTCAGTCTCGTCATGACTAACCTCTTGAAGCATTTCATCACCGTCGATGTGAGTGCTACTGGGCAATAGTCATTAAGGCAGCTCACATTATTCTTCTTAGGCCCTGGTATAATTGTTGCTTTTTTGAAGCAAGTGGGAACTTCCGCCCGTAGCAGTGAGCAGTTATCTGAATCTACGAGCCTGAGATTTTGCTGCAAGCAAGGATTTTGCAAAGTGCTTTAGTTACTTGTGCATATGATAATATGGCAATATTCTCAACTTGACATTTAGATGCAGACTTCTTTATCACATATACAGTGAAACGTACAGTGAAATATGTCATTTGTGTTAAAGATGAGGTGGAGTCTGCAAGTGTTGCCAACATAACCTGCCCACAACAATATGGACCGTACCAAGCAACAACAACAAACATGCTGTCCCTTCCAAACAGACCTCGATCTTCGGCATCATCCCGGGATTCGCAACTGATGACAAATGAGGGCCCAAACTCTAGGCCTTGAATGCCAGACTCTCCCATGATCGGACCTTGACCTCAAATTCCACTCGCACCGATGACTGGTTGCCAAATGTCCTAACTGGCCTGTTGCCCCAGAATCCGATCATGGACATGCTGCTGGCCATTGAATGCAGAGCCAGAAACTTAGACTCCAGCCTGTACTCCATAGCCTTGTCCCTAAACCCTAATCTTACCCCTAAGTACCCCCTCTATCCCCAAAACCAAAAATATCTCTGAATCTGAAAAACCTTAAAAACGAACTAAATCTGAGCCACGACCTCGACAGAGAATGCAGGACCTTTGGCGCACCAAGTCCATGTTAATCATTAATGAAATATTTGTACTAATGTTGCATTAATGTCAGTTTTATTGAATCTCCCCACCTTCCTATTGACCCCAGCTTGCCTCCAATTCCACCCGCATACACACGGGTGGCAATTTACAGTACCCAATTCACCTACCAACCCACACATCTTTGGGGTATTTGCTTATTTATTTAATGATCGAGCATGGAGTAAGTCCTTCCCTCTCTTTCAGCCACACTGCCCCAGCAACCCCACAACCCTAATTAACCCTCACCTAATCACAGGACAATTTACAAAGGAACCCACACAAAACGCTGGAGGAACTCAGCAGGTCAGGCAGCATCTGTGGAAACGAATAAACAGTCGATGTTTCAGGACTGAAGTGGAAGGGGGAAGCTGCCAGAATAATAATGACCAGTGAACCTACCCGGTACATCTTTGGACTGCAAGAGAAAACCAAAGCACCCGGGGGTGGGGGGGCGGGGGGGGGGGGAACCCACGCATTTCATGGGGAGGATGTACGGAGACATCTTACAGAACGGCGCCGGCACTGAGCTCTGAATTTCGCAACGTCCTGACATATATTAGCGTCGTGCTAACCGGTGCTCTACCATGGTGGCCATATGGGGGGTGGGGAGGGGGGGAGAGGGAGAGACTCACATCGTCATGAACATGCAAGCTTCACACAGACAGCACTGGAGATCAGGTGTGAGTCACACTGCTGACCAGAAGGGAAGCCTCCTGACTTCTTTATCCTCAAAATCAACCATTTTCTATCCTGAGCTCTACAGTTCTCTCCATAGTTTTCTCCATCTTTCAACTGCTCTCACTTGCTTGATGCTCTTTTAAGCTCAGCTTGTTGACTGCTTTCACTTTTTGTGGCATCTCCCAACATGGCTGTTTCACTTTGAAACACTTCGGTATTTCACTGCATTGGAAATGCTGTGCAAATGGAAATGGGTGTTATTTATTGTATCTTCAGCCCTCTGTGTGCACTCCTTGCTTTTTGCTCTCTCAAGTGTTCTTTGATCCATAAACGCCCTATATATGAACTTTCGCTCTGATTCGTAGGGAGTTATTCACCGTAATGAGCAGTATGCTAAGCTATGCATTTTATCGAACCTTTCTTTTAAACAAATTTTCAGAAATCAGAATATTTTCTAGGAAAGCCTTTTCGTAAATCAAAGAGTCCTTGTAAGATCTGAAATATTGCCAAGGCAAGGCAGACGGTGGATACATGTCAAACGTGGCAGTGGGTGCCAGGAAAATTTACAGTGTTGGACACGATGATTCTCAAAGGGTCTCACATGTGCTCTTGCTCTCTCCCTCTAGATTTTCTAGTCCTGTCTGAATAACAAGAAGCTAAGAGGCTTAGTGATGCATCTGTGGTTTTAAGATGAGTGTTACAAATTCTGTAATACTAGCCTTTGCATCACTGAGTCAGAGACCTCTCCAATGATTCACCAGTCCAGAAAATGTATTCAGGTGAATGGCCTGGAATTTTCAGGTTGCTGAACTTGGAAGTGTTTGCACTCTTTCGCTCTTTGGCACAGCATGAAAGCATGGTGGCACAACGGTTTGTTGCCAGACCTGAGGCCTGGGTTAAGCATTTGGGTTCAAATCTCACTAATTGCAGCTGGTGAACTTGAACTCAAGTAAACATTGTAGAATTAAAAGTCAGTCTCAGCAAAGGGTGCAATGCACCTGTGTTGATTTGTGGCTATTGTGTGCGTTTGTTGTTTGGCGTAATTGTTACTTTAAGGTAGGTGGGGGTTGTAGTTATCTTGCGTCACATGTTGCAACTCTCTGCATATCAGACTTCAGTTTAGTTCAGAGTAAACTGACATGTGGCAACTTGAGTAATGGAAACTCATGTCTACGAATTCACCAATCACTATCCAAAAATCTGAGATATGGAATAAAATTCACTGTTTGGGATTTTATGCAGGGGAGAAAATTAAATATGAAATGAAAATTAAGCAACATACTTGTCAGTTTTAATTTTTAACCACTTAATACTGCAGGACATGGAGGTTTGGATATGACATCACCACCTTGAATGGGTTGGCAGTCGCAGTCAGGACCGTCCACTGCCGGCTGACTGAGGATATGTGAACAGGCATCTCAGGGTGCTCATCTGTGAGGCATTTTCTCTGATGCATTGCATTGCCTGAGCTACAATAGCCATAGCCAGCTCCTCAAAGTAACCCCTTGGGCTTTTTACTGCACATCCATAAGTGACCGCACTTTAATCCATTGTCCCCTCCCCACAGAACTCCTCCCATGAACACTAATCCTCAAATCCCATCCCTTTCCCTGATACCCCCACTTCCTAAACCCTTTGCTTAGCCACAAGTCTGTCTTTCATGTTGGAGAATATATCTTGCAGATCAAATACCATTCACTCTTAGATGTCTGTTCACACGTCCTCGAGAGGGTGTAGAGGAGGAGAGCTAACCCAGTCGATGTCATCTTGTTGCCCCATGGCATTGAGTGATGACATATTAAAAAAAAACAAGATCACAAACAAGAGAAAATCTGCAGATGCTGGAAATCGAAGCAACACGCACAAAATCCAGGCAGCATCTATGGAAAGAGTCCAGTTGATGTTTTGGGCTGAGACCCTTCGACAGGACTGGAGAAAAACAGATAAGTGGAGACTCAGTTCAGGAGTCCAGCCTTGCTGAAGGGTCTTGACCATAAATAACACGATCAGTTGATTCTTTTGCGCAAGCCCTGCCCATCCCTCATGACTAATGTTGGCCTCACTGTCCAGGAACAGCAGTGCACCACTTTGAAGATGAACTAGCCTATTATGAAGAAAAAACATCCTGTAGAATGGTATTTGCACTCACACCATGAGATTGGGTGAGGAAAACAGGGATCGTGTTACAGAAAATCAGGAGAGCGGCATTTTCTAGATTGCAACTCTTGCGTAACATGGGGGGGTTGCCTGTACCCACAGCATCAATGTAAGAAACCAATACAGTATAACTCTGATAGTCCACTAAGCAAGCAATTGGATTCACATTGGCTTGGCGCCATCCAGCCCAGCTCACCAGTTAATGTTTGTCACCGCCTTTGCCCTTGTGCCAGGGTCCTGGGTGCCATGCTCTTTTAAACTCACTTGATTCTGTGTCCTGATGTTCTTTTTAAATTAATCAAAATATTGTTTTCTAACACACTTCTTTTTGAAAAAACAAAATCACAGAGCACTACAACTCAGAAACAGGTCCTTCGGCCCATCTAGTCTGTGCCAGCCTGATCTTCTGCCTATCCCATCTACCTGCACCCAGACCATAGCCCTCTCACCATCCATGTACCTATCCAAACTTCTGCTGAAACAAGCATAGGGTATTAATAAAATTACATTGGAATAACCAGGTAATCTGGTAGTGTGGCATCAGGAAAGTTCCAGGTAAGCAGGATTAATGGAATTTTACTGCATATGCCACTGGGTGACCGAGAAAGTACTAAGTTGTAGTTAAACCCTGTCTGGTTGTAAGGAAATCCCCATTTTCCTGTCCTGACCACGTGCGGGACTCCAACTGGCAAGTGTACATTGCGCAAGCTGCTCCTTAGGTGTCACTCTCGGAGTATGCAGGCTACCAGCAGATTCTTCGATAGAGAGACTTGTTCATCAGTTAACACAATGCTAAAGAATAGTAATGCTTAAAAGCACAAATAACTGAAAACGTTAATGCAAGAAAGCAAATTATTAGTCGGCACTTGGCATTTTCCACACGGGTACCATTCACCTGAAGTAAATTGGGAACAGGAATCCACTGCTGAAGATTGCTCTGCCGTTGATTGAATTGTGTCTGATATGTTTGCAAGGTCATCTCTGCTTTCCCACCTTTCCACCGGTGATCCAGTGAATGGGATGGCTTGCTCCACGTTAGCCACTGTGAAGCAGCAGGTGCAGTACATCTGCACCTCGTAGACGAGTGACAACCCCCCCCCCCCCGCAACTTTCTAATCCATCGATGCAGTGAACACCCAGGTGTGCCTGGCCAACCCCTTTCGGACGTCTTGGATCTTTGCATCTGGCAGTGCGGGTGTGGAAGTCCTAGACCACCTGAGGCACAGGTGACTGCCGCGATTGGCCCAATGAAATGGGATTGACACAGCAAGACACTATAGTTTGGGATGGAGACCGCGATTTTAGATGCACACATTCTGTGCAAGTTTGTAAACAAAAATGAGTAGTGGCCTGTTACATTTGGTTGATTGTTCACTCTTTTATTTGGCAGCATTCCTTGACTGATGTCTCTAACAGCAGTGCTGCTCTGGATGCCCAGAGGATGGACATGATATACACCATTGAAGATGTTCCACCCTGGTACCTCTGCGTGTTCCTGGGTCTGCAGGTGAGTGAGAGGGAGCCCACGTTTGCTCATTGGGAGCTGGACTGGGGTTGAGTACTGTGCTTTGAGGCCTGGTAAATAAGGCTCCATTTCTAGGGTGGCTTCACTGGGCTCGCCAAACCCAAGTGCTGATCCAGTGAGTTCAGGAGTCAAATCATCAATGCTCATTCATGCTGGGTGGAGGAGCTAGGTTCCCAGTTTGAGTCCAGGAACTGGGTGATAACATTCGCAGGGAAGCTTTAGCTATTCAGGGTTAATTCTGACTTGTACTGTCTGTAAGAGGCTTCCAGCTGACAGTGTGAGTTTCTTTCAGGTGTTCCGGTTTTCTTCCGCATCCCAAAGACAAGGGAGTTAGTAGATTAATTGGCCAGTCTGAAGTGCATTTGCTGTGTAGCTGAGTGGTGGAGTTTTTGGAGAGTCGATAGAAATAGGTTACAGGGAATTGGTGAGAGAATGGGCTTCCCCTGTGATCTGGCATAGGTTTTATGAGCTGAAATGGTTTGTTCTATGTCAGAGGGGAATGTGGAGGAGAAAAGAAGAACTGAATTCTGTGCCCATGTCACCGTTTGGCGAGAGTGCCTGACTCTATGACTGTGAGTGAGGGTTGCACTGTGACACCACCCATGAATAAAGAATTGACTGATGTGAAACGGTGTGAGGGGATTGAGAAAGGGGCGTGTAGCGATCTGTTGGTACAGATCTGAGCATCGTGTGTCGCAGATCCTCTGCACGTGCATTTGCCCTCTGGAAGTGAAAGTGCAGGGAGTAGAAGGAGCCAGTGATTTGCACTGGAAATCACTTTGTATAGGAAATGCGTCTGAGTGGGGTGACGAGATAAAGAGTTCGTTTGGTGATGTAATTGCTTTCCGACCCTGCAGCCTTGAAGAGGCTACTGCCACAATGAGGCCACACACAGGTGGAGAAACAACACCTCATATTCTGTCTGGGTAGCTTCCAACCAGATGGCATGAACATTGATTTCTCTTAACTTCCAGTAATTTCTCCCCTTCTCCGTTTTTTCCATTCCCCATTCTGGTTCTTCTCTCACTCCTCTTCTCACCTGCTCAACACCTCCCTCTGGTTCCCCTCTTCATTTGTTTTTTTTTCCATGATCCACTGTCCTCTCCTCTCAGATTCCACCCTCTTCGGTCCTTTACCTTTACCTCCTATCACCTCCCAGGTTCACACTTCAACTCCCCCCTCCCCTCCCTCCTACCTTCCCCCTCACTTGACTTCACCTATCACCTGCCAGCTTGCACTCCTTCCCCTCAACTTCTTAGTCTGGCTTCTGCCACTTTCCTTTCCAGTGTTGATGAAGGATGGCTTGAAATGTCTCTTCCATCTATCACCTCTCAGCTTGCATCGTCCTCCCCCTTCCGCACCCACCCACCTTCCCTGGTTTAACCTATCACCTGGCACTCCTCCTCTTCCACCCCGCTCCCCCCAATACCTTCTGTCCCTTTCTTTTCCAGTCCAGACAAAGGGTCCCAGCTGGAAACGTTGCCTGTTTATCCCCTTCCATAGATGCTGCCTAACTTGCTGGGTTCCTCCGGCATTTTGTGTGCGTTGCTCAGGATTTGCACATCTGTGTTGAGAGGGAAGGTCGGTTTAGGAAATTGTGAGTGGTGCGACATGGGTGGGTGCTGGGAGAAGTGCAGAGAGCGGGAGGGAAGATGAGTGAGGGGGAGGGAGGGGAATGAGGGTGATGGGGAGAGAGGGGAGTGAGGATGAGGGGGATTGAGGGAGGGAGGGAAGGTGAGGGGGAGAGAGAGGGAGGAAAGGGGAGGGGAAGGGAAAAGAGGGAAGGTGAGAGGGAGAGATGGTGAGGGGGAGAGAGAGGGAGGAAAGGGGAGGGGAAGGGAAAAGAGGGAAGGTGAGAGGGAGAGATGGTGAGGGGGAGAGGCAGTGTGACGGTGAGAGTGGGTCGAAGTGGCATTTCCTTTAGCTGGTTAGTTTTCTTTAGTACAGTTTCCTGGTTCATCATCTAAGTCACTCCACTACCATGTTTGAGCTCCTGTCACAGTGACCATTCTCTTGCCTGATCAGTGAGGGAAAGTATTCATTGATAACTCGAAGTCCAAACTCTCAGCAAAAGGATTAATAGTGAATAGCAGAGAAGGGCAAGAGTACAGTCTATGGTTTAATTGTCATATCATTCATGAGGTTAATTACATCTTCCACAAAAATTAAAGCTTTTGCTGAGCAAGAACTTGATTAAGGCTCAACGAGGGGGGCAAAGTTTAGCAGAGAGTGACTGAGAGAGATGTTGATGCTGTTTGCTCGACAGCATATCATTAACATGCTCGCTGACTCAGTCTGGTTAAATGAGTAACCTGGGCAACGATGAAAAGGGAAATTAAATTAAGGCTGAAATGTTGCAAATACATGCCTTGAGGCATTAGAAGAGATGAAGACGGGTTCCAGATCTTGTCAAAGCAGAGAGGACTGATGCTCCTAATTTGGTCAAAATCGACAGACCTGCTGTGAATCTCAGCAGCACCTCTTGTCCTTTGATGGCTTCCTACATTCCCTATTTTATTGTTTGTATTTGAATGTGAAAGGTTGGGTCCCTAGACTCCTTAATTTCCCTGACTTGCGCACAAACGGGACTCTTTTCTTTCTTATTCCACTCTCTCAGTCTTCTAGTGTGGGCTGAATGGGGCGGATGAGACACGTCTGCCTCACTGTCCAGAGCAGCACATACACGGAGTGTTGGAGGAACTCAGCAGGTCAGGCAGCATCTATGTAAATGAATGAGCAGTCGACGTTTCAGGTCAGGACCCTTCTTCAGGACTGGAAAGGAAGAGGGAACACTCCAAAATGTATCTAATTCTTGCCTCACTGTCAAGCTTGCCTGGTGTGAATGGAAGCCCTCTTCGTAGAATAGAATATCAAACAGTACTGGCAAGGAACAGGCCCTTCCTTGTCCTGAATGAATTAGGAATCAATGAGTAGTGTTATCCTGAGACCATGTGCAGTTTCCAGCCCTTCCTCGCCTGGCAAACCATGAACAGTGAGCAGGGCTGCTACCCAGGTTTCAGAGCTCCCTGCCTGATGATGGCAAAGTAGTTTCCGCATTGGAGGGGTCAGTCTTGGATGAAGCGTTGGCTCTTCAATGATAAGGGAAAATTGATTGCCAGTTGCATTGTGGATCTTGTTAACTCTGTTGAGAGTGACAGATGCTCTGCTTGAGTGCAACTAAGAGTGAGTTGCTAAATTTTTGGAGACTAGACTTGAATCTTATAAGAACAGGCTTTCTTCACAATATTAACTATTCAACAATACTATGCAAATTAGGCAATTGGGAGTCCCTGAATTCCTTTGAAAATTCTTTAACACTTTACTATCCAGACTTTTCACTGTAGCTATGTTTGCCCGTGTATTAATTTAAAGGTACAGCACAGTAACACCCTTCCAGCCCAATGAGTCTGTGTCACCCATGGGGCCAATTAACTGATTAACTGGTATGTCTTTAGAAAGCGGAGGAAGCCCAACCACCCGGAGGAAACCCATGTGGTCACAGGAAAACTGTACGAGCTCCTTGCAGACAGTGGTGGGAGTTGAACTGGCGACGATAGTGCAGTTATAGAGTTATGCTAACTGCCACACTCCGGTGTACAACCCCGCCTCAGATAAGACACTTCCAACGCCCAGTTTAATCAATCCTAAGCATAGAAACATAGAAAACCTACAGCACAATACAGGCCTTTCGGCCCACAAAGCTGTGCTGAACATGTCCTTACCTTAGAACTACCTAGGCTTACCCATAGCTCTCCATGTAACCATCCAGGAGTCTCTTAAAAAGACCCTATCGTTTCCGCCTCCACTACCACTGCCGGCAGCCCATTCCACGCACTCACCACTCTCTGCATAAAAAAAATTTATCCCTGACATCTCCTCTGTACCTACTTCCAAGCACCTTAAAACTGTGCCCTCTTATGCTAACACGAGGAAATCTGCAGATGCTGGAACTTCAAGCAACACACATAAAAGTTGCTGGTGAACGCAGCAGGCCAGCCAGCATCTCTAGGAAGAGGTACAGTCAACGTTTCGGGCTGTACACTGCCGAAGGGTCTCGGCCCGAAACATTGACTGTACCTCTTCCTAGAGATGCTGCCTGGCCTGCTGCGTTCACCAGCAACTTTTATGTGTGTTGCTCTCTCATGCTAGCCATTTCAGCCCTGGGAAAAAGCCTCTTGACTATCAGTTGAAGCTGTCTAGTTTGGAGGTCCTCCCTTCGACTTAAACTCTAAAATCAAAGGAATGGTGAGCCGGGGGCTTTGCAGGCATCAGCCTAAAGGGGTAATCCCACAGGTGGAACAAGAGTCTGTGGTACTGTTGACTTGCGGCAACCCAAATTCGATTCTGGCCTAGCGTGTCAAGGTTTCCTTTGTATACTCCAGTTCCCTCCCAGGTGCCAAAGCCACACAGGTTGGTAGGCTAATTGGCTGCTGTAAGTTGCCCCTGGCATGTGACTGGGTGGTAGAATCTGGGGGAAGTCACCTGGGCCATGCTCCCTTCTCGCTGCTGCCATCAGGAAGAAGGTACAGGAGCCTCAGGACCCACGCCACCAGATTCAGGAACAGGTATTATCCCTCAACCATCAGGCTCTTGAACCAGAGAGGATAACTTCACTCAACTTCACTTGCCCCACTACTGAACTTTTCCCACAACCTACGGACTCACTTTCAAGGTCTCTTCGTCTCATGTTCTCGATACTTTTTGCCTACTTACTATTATTATTATTTTTTCCTTTCTTTGTGTATCTGCACAGTTTGTTTTTTTTTGGCATACTAGTTGTCCGCCTTGTTGGTGCAGTCTTTCATTGATTTATTGAGTATACCCACAAGAAAATGAATCTTGGGATGACATATATTTACTTTGATTATAGATTTACTTTGAGCTTTGAAGTCAATAGGATAGTGGGGAGAATAAATTAGAGGGAAAATTATTCGGAGAGTGGGATTACTCTGAGCTGGCACATAGTTGATGGGCTGAGTGGCCTCAGCTGTGAACCTGTAGAGCAAGTGGTTGTTTTTCCAGAGCTTGGAGTGGGCAATTTGTGGCAAATGTGCTTTAATCAATTTCAGTACTGAAGGGCTTTGTTGAACTACTGCCGTGGGGCAGCCTTGCTGTGTACTTCCTCTCACTGGAACAGCCTGCTTTGATGGTTAAGTCCCACAACATTGTAGCAGGTGGGAGTGTGGAAAGTGGGCTTTTCACAAGGTTTTATTGTTTTTTAATCGCGCTGCCTTTGTTTACTTACTTTCCTGTTGGGAACTTTCTTTTCCTCAAGGTCTTCCTGCAGTCACTATTTTACCCACCAGTTTTCAAAAAGAGTTGAGAAGCCTTTCAAGGTCCCTAGTTTGATATTCCTTTGAAAAGGAATCATGCTGGGGGGCTGAACCAGACTCCAAAGGAAACTAGGCAGGACTCGGAGTCAGTGTGAGTGGGTGAGGTCAGTGATCTTTCACCGGCACAGAAATTAGAAATAAAACGCTCCTTTAAGTTGCAGAGGAGGGGAGAACAAAGGCAGTGTCTGTGATGGGCTGGGGAACAGGAGAGGCAGGATGACACTGGTGCTGATGGCTGAAGGAGAGGAGTGAAGCCCGTTAATTCCAAGTGATCGAGATGGACGGAGTGTAAACACTGATTGCAGAAGAAAGGAACGAAAGCACTGAAACTGAGATGTCAGTCATTGCAATGAACATTAAAACATTAGAAATAGAAGTGGGCCGTTCAGCCCATCGTACTTGTTCCACCAGCTGATCTTTTACTTTGGTGCCACCTTGCTGCATTAACCCCATATCTCAGAATATTAAAAATGTATCGATCGCCTGAATATGTTTGCTGGCAGAGTCTTCCTGGTCCTTTTGGATTGAGAACTCCAATCCCTGGGAAAAGAACTTTTTCAACTCTTATGACTGATGCCTGGTTCACCTGACTGTCTCAGCCAATGCTTGTGCCAGAGAGACTTATGGCACAGAGACTGACCCTCCAGCCTATTGAGTCAGAGTAGATGTTATAGTAATCCCTCATTGCCCTCCCCACACTCCCAACAGCTCCTCCCCAGATCTACAAGTCATCATCACTTGAGGCAATTCACACTGGCTAATTACCAACCAAACTCCATGTCTTTGCAATATGGGAGGAAACGCCAACATTGAGAGGAAGCCCATCCAGTCGTGGGGAGAGCGTGCAAACTTTGCACAGTTAGAACCAGAGGTTGGGATTGAACCTTTGGTCCTTGGGACTATGAGACAGCAGTTCTTAAAGGCTGTGCCATTTGACCTCACTCGATCCCTCATCCTGCACCTTGGTACATATTTGATTTGTACCTCCCTCTCGGTTCTGACGAAAAGACATCGATTTGCAATGTTGTTTCTCTCTTTACAAATGCTGGCCTGACCTCCGGAGTATTTACATTTCCTGTTCTTATATTGGGCTTAAGGTAACTGCGGCATTTTTGCTTCTTGTTGAGCAGCAGGAGCTGACAATAACTTCAGGACTGTGGCGTGCTTCCCCAGGTGACCCAGAAGCAGGCCCGAAGCCTCAACTGTTTACTCCCCTCCAGCGATGCTGCTGAGTTCATCCAGTACTTTGTGCGTTTTCCTCAGGATTTCGAGCATCTGCAGAATCTCTTGTGTTCATGATTTGCAGAAACAGACATGTTTTGCTTGACCTTTGCAGTAATTGCTTTGGTGGGCCTCTGTTTCTGCAATGAGCTGACTGTCTGCTCTTTCCCATTCTTTCTTCCAGCACTACCTGACCTGCTTCAGTGGCACCATCGCCGTACCCTTCCTGCTGGTGGACGCTATGTGTGTGGGCTTTGACCAGTGGGCTACCAGCCAACTGATTGGGACCATCTTCTTCTGTGTGGGTTTGACCACCCTGTTGCAAAGCACGCTGGGATGCAGGTGAGTGCTCTCAAGCAGAAATCTGGTGGCAACTACAACATGGCTGACTGGAGAAACCTAAACCGCACCAACTCATAGCTACCATCCCTCGCACTACAGTAGGGAGTGTGTGTCCAAGGTACTTTAGTGGCTGAAAGGTGCTTGAAGATGGCCTAAAGCCTTGAAGGGCAATGTAGAAATACAACCACCCCTCCATATAAAGTGTAAGATTAATAAAAGAGAGATCAGGTGAAATTGGGAGGCATTAGTCAGCTGAGTTTGATTGCAGGCCCCTGTGGTAATGTTGCTGTCACAACAAGGCAGAGAGCTCTTGGACAGGGCAAGCAGAAAGTGCATGTCCAAATTGCCAATTAACCCTCTGGAAAACTCTCTTGCGTGCCATGGTAGTTTCCAGCAGAAATTATCCTTGATTAATAATTGGTAACAATAGTTACAGATTTCTTTAAGGAAAAGGGTTGAGCCCTGTTGTTTATTTATGTGTTTCCGTTGTTTTCCTGTTAATAAACGTATAACAGAGTAAGATTCAAATAAATGAAGCATTTTAGAAAGCCTGTTAAAAATTACTAGTATTAATCTTTTTCAGAAGTTCAAAGTTCAAAGTAAATTTAATTATCCAAGTACATATATGTCACCCTATACAACCCTGAGTTTCACTTTCTTGTGGACATACTCAATACGTACATATTAGAATATAACCTATTAGAATCAATGAAAGGCTGCACCAACTTGGGCATGCAGAAGACATAAACAGTGCAAATACAGAAAGTAATAAATAATGTTATAAATTTTGTCAACAAGAGGTGAAGAGTTCTTGAAAGTGAGTCCATGGATTATGGGAACAGTTCAGTGTTGGGGCAAGTGAAGTTGTCCCCTTTGGTTTAAGAGCCTGATGGTTAAGGGGACGTAACTGTTCCTGAACCAGGTGGTGTGACTCCTGTGGCTCCTGTACCTGCTTACTGATGGCAGCAGCGAGAAGAGAGCATGACCTGGGTGGTGGGGGATCTCTGATGATAGACACTGCTTTCCTGCCACAACGCTCTGTGCAGATGTGCTCGATGGTCAGTAGGGCTATGATGGACTGGGCCGCATCCATTGCTTCTTGGAGTATTTTCCGTTTAAGGGCATTGACAATTCCATACCAGGCTGTGATGCATCCAGTAAGTATGCTCTCCCCCGCACATCTGCAGAAGCGTGTCAAAGTTTTAGATGTTATACCGAATCTTCTCAAACTCCCAAGGAAGTAGAGGTGTTGCCATGTTTTCTTCGTCGTTGCACTTGCGCGCAGGGCCCAGGGCAGGTCCAACAAAATTGAAATATTTTGTCATTTCTAAATAGTATTATTATAACAGCTTGCTATCCACCTAATGTGTACACTGGGTCTGCAAGGATTTCAAAACGTATCATCCAACATCAGGTGCTCTTGCAACTGTATAGTTGGTGCCAAGCCAGCGTGAGACATTCCCTATGAAAACATCTCACTGTCCTCAAGTGGTAGGAAATCATTCACTGTTTCATTTGGCAGTAAAGATGATCATTATGTATCTTGTTATTATAAGACATAGCAGAATTAGGCCATTTAGCCCATCAAGTCTGCTCCACCATTCAGTCATGGCTGATCCTTTTCTCCCCCTCCTGAATCCCATTCCCTGGCCTTCTTCCGGTAAGTTTTGATGTTGTGTCCAATCAAGAACCTACCAATCTCTGCCTTAAATACACCCAATGAACAGGCTTCCACAGCTGACTGTGGTAACAAATTCCACAAATTCACCACCCTGTGATTAAAGAAATTTTTCCACATCTGTTTTAAATGGACGCCCCTCTATCCTGAGGCTGTGTCCTCTTGTCCTAGACTCCCCCAACATGGCATCCTTTCCACATCTACTCTGTCTAGGCCTTTCAACATTCGAAAGGTTTCAATGAGATCCCCCTCCTCAACCTTCTAAATTCCAGCGAGTACAGACCCAGAGCCATCAAATGTTCCTTTGTGAACTTCCTCTGAACACTGTCCAAAGTCAGCACATCTTTTAGATGAGCAGCCCAAAACTGTTTACAGTACTCAAGGTGAGTCCTCACCAGTGCCTTATAAAGCCTTAGACCTATTGAAATGAATGCTGGCATGGCATTTGCCTTCCTCACCAACAACTTTACCTGTAAGATAACCTTTAGGGTGCTCTGTACAAGGTCTCCCAAGTCTCTGCATCTCAGATTTTTGGATTTTCTCCTCATTTAGAAAATAGTCTGCATACTTCTACCAAAGTGCTTGATCATGCATTTTCCAACATTATGAGTGGCATTTGAAAAATCGAGGGGCAGCACTGCATACTCCTTGCCAACAAAATCTTTGTGTATTACATGCAGTTCTAGGTTTTAGAATGAGAACCAGCAATGATGTAGGAAGTGCCGATGGTGGGCAGCCGTTCTTTGATAACACATTCCCTTCACATGCTCTCCATATCTCAGTTGGTGTTGGTTGTGGAAAAGATTGACACAAAGGAACTTAGGATGAAAATGCAATATTTGCTTTAATTTGAACACCAGCAATAAGACCAGGAGTAGGCCATTCAGCCCCTTGTACTTATCCGTAAGATTATGGCTGAAGTTTCATTGCAACTACACATTGCAATAATGGTAGAATGTGAGGGCAGTGGAGAAAATAGAGTGGCATCGGTGCAGAATCAATGAAAGTGGCTGTTTGATAGTCAGCACAGTCTCAGTGGGCCATAGGACCTGTTTCTTTTATCTATTTATTGAGATAAAGCTCGAAGTAGGCCCTTCTGGTCCTTTGAGCTGCACCACCCAGCATTACCCTGGCTCAATCCTAGACTAATCACGGAACAATTTACAATGACCAATTAACCTACCAACCGGTACGTCTTTGGACTGAAGGAGGAAACTAGAGCACCCAGAGGAAACCCACGTGGTCACGGGGAGAACGTACAAGCTCCGTACAGGCAGTGGTGGGTATTGAACCCCGGTTGCTGGTATTGTAAAGCACTGTACCGCCCTCTGCTGCTATGATTATATGACATTCCTGAACTGCTGAATGAAAGGGTTACCGTATGAGGAACCTCTGACAGCTCTTGGGCTGTATTCCCTGGAGTTCAGGAGAATGAGGGGGGATCTCATAGAAACATTCCAAATGTTAAAAGGCCTGAACAGATTCGATATGGCAAAGTTATTTCCCATGGTAGGAGAGCCCAGGACAAGAGGGCACGACTTCAGGATTGAAGGACATCCATTTAGAACAGAGTTGCGGAGAAATTACTTTAGTCAAAGAGTGACAGATCAGTGGAATTTGTTGCCACAAGCGGCTGTGGAGGCCAAGTCATTGGGTGCATTTAAGGCATAGGTTCTTGATTAGCCAGGGCATCAAAGGGTATGGAGAGAAGGCAGGGGAGTGGGGATGACTGGAAGAATTGGATCAGCCCATGATTGAATGGTGGAGCAGACTTGATGGGCTGAATGGCCTACGTCTGTTCCTATATTTTATGGTTTTATGGTCTAATATATAATTCGTCATTCGGTCTTGAATAAGCTCAGTAACTGAGCATCCCCAGCTTGTATTCCAACGGGTCTCCACTCTATGTGTGATACGGCATTTCCTCTGTGTGTGTGTGTGTGTGTGTGTGTGTGTGTGTCCTGAATGTCTGGGCCCATACTGGAAACCTTGAGCCCTGATTCTGATGATCTGGAAGAACACTAGTTGTCCTTTCCACCTCCCCCCAGAACAAGCCGTGTCCTTGAAGTCTTACCGCAAGCTCTCATTAGTCATTTTTATCTCATGAAGTCAGTACTGAAAAAAAACTCTGTTAATCCATCCACAAACAAGAGAAAATCTGCAGATGGTGGAAATCCAAGCAACACACGCAAAATGCTGGAGGAACTCAGCAGGCCAGGCAGCATCTATGGAGAAAAGTACAGTCGACATTTCGGGCAGAGGACCTTCTCAAGACAAGAGGAAAAAAAAGATGAGGGGTTAAGAGTAAGAAGGTGGGGTGAAGTGAGGAAGAAATACAAGGCGATATGTGAAGTGTTGGGGGGGGTAGTGGTGAACTAAAGAGCTGGGAAGTTGATTGGTGAAAGAGATACAGGGCTGGAGAAGGGGGGATCTGATAGGAGAGGACAGAAGGCCATTAAAGAAAAGGAGGAGGAGCACCTGAGGGCAGAGATGTGCAGGTAAGATAATAAAGTGAGAGAGGGTAAAGGGAACGGGGAATTGTGAAGTCGGAGGGTGGGGGGGGGGGGCATTACCGGAAGTTCAAGAAATCGATGTTCATACCATCAAGTTGGAGGCTACTTGAAGGGAATATAAGGTGTTGTTCCTCTAAGCTGAGTGTGGCCTCATTGTGACCGTGGAGGAGGCCATGGACTCCTGCATTTTCTGAGAGACCCTTTGTGTGGCATAGCCAATTAATACTTTACATTGACCTCATTTCAAAGCTAGCTTGGACTGGAGGCAAGCTCTTGCTTATGTTTTATTGCCTCGTCCTAATTCAGCACTTGATTTATCTTTGGCAAAACATCCCCAAGGTTTTTCATGAAGCATTATCAATTAATTTTCAACATCAATGGCATCTGACTAGATAAGCAAACTATACTAATCTTGCTGGATTTTAAAGAGCATCGTGTGTACATCCCGGAGAATTGGCACCTGTGTTTAAACTGAATGACTTTGATTAATTACTTAAAAATTGAACATCGGAAATCTCTGATGTTGATCCAGGCACAATAAAGTATGGATTGTACTGTAAATAATTTCAGAGGAAGTAGTGTAGGTGCAGTGATATTAAAACAAAATGATGTATATCAATGAATAACTTAATATTTACCTAGTATTGGAATTGTCTGCTGAGGGTCACTAAAAGGGAAGTGTTTTTTCCTCTCCTTCCAGCTGTGTTCAGTGTTATCTGTGTTTAACACAAAGCATAAATGGGTTTCTTGGAAAGACGTCCTTTGCAGCACTTAATGCACAGTGCTAAGTTTTTATCCAGTAAACAATCTTTTATCTTGCTGTGGAAGTGAAGATCCTTGGCTTTCTGTTTAACATGCAACCTGCTTTCTTAATTTCAAAATATTTATTCATAAACTTCAGATATTTATAAGAGTGTTAAAGTCACATTTTTGTCACATCATGTTATCGTCTGGTCATGCTTACCATGAACATGGCATCCTTTATGATTACATACAGCTCTTGAGCAAATAGTACATGGAATTTTAAATTTCTCACCAATTGCTATGCAATAATGGGAGGGCTTTAAGCTCTTGTCTGTTCCCATGGCTGGAGAGAGCTATCTGCTGCATTTAATAATACTTGAGATGGAACCAGTAACCATTGCTTCCTACAATCAAGTCAAGTTTATGGTCTTTTAACTGTATACATGTAAACTGTCAAAGAGACATTTCCTGAACCTGGCCGTAAAGCACAGTAGTACACATAACACACAGTAACTTAGGAAAGTTAGAATAAAATCTACAGATGAATTATGCCTAGATTAAAAAAAAGCACATGAATTAAATATTGTAGGGTACAGGACAGATTAACTGGTGACACTTCAAATGCAATGCGTCATGGAATTCAGAAGCTAACTGGCCTGAGGGAAGAAACTGTTTCCCGTCCTGACCATTCTTGTTTTTATGCATTGGAGTCTCCTGCCTGATGGTGGAAAGTCAAGGTGGATGATGGACGGATGGGTGGGATCCTTGATCGTACTAAGGGTGCAGCGCTCTGGTAAGTAACCCCGATGGATGTTAGGGAGATCCCTATGGTCCTCTCAGCCATTCTCATAGCCCTTTGTAGGGGTTTCTGGTCTGGTGCTCGGCTGCTCCCATACCGGATAGAGATACAGCTTGTCAGGATGCTCTCAGTGGTGCTCCGGATGCTGATCTCCAGCTGTGAGCCATACTGTAACCCTCTTTTATTATACTGATCGTTGTCATTTTCTTTTGCAGCTGAATATTCTAACACCGAATCATAAATGCTATTGCTATCATTATGGATTCTGCTCCAAACTTTTATTTATGGTGTGTTGTACAGTGCAGAAACTTGCCTTTCAGCCCATCAGGTCCATATGAAATACCAAATTCCCGTTGACACTAATCCAGCACTCTTTCCATTTTATTCAGTTTGCATCCAGCTTCTCTCCCTCCCCTGCTCTACTGGCAACTTACAGTAAGTAATTAACCAGTCAGGCCTATGGGTTTTTGGGGATGTGGGAAGGAACTAGAGCATCCGGAGATGATAAAGAGAATGCCGAAACTCCACACAGTTTAGAGGCTGGGATCAAACATGTAGCTGTGATCCTTGGAGGATTAGTCAAGTTGTCTTAAAAACTTGGCAGAATAACTTGTGTGACAATGCAGGACATTCAGAACTTAGAACAATACCTTTGTGAGAGAAGAAATAGAAGTTACTGAAACAGGTGGGCAGGAGTGATTGAAACGGGTTGAAGCGATGTTTTGAGATTGGCAAGGATGGGAATTAAGGAAAAATCTCATGGAATGGGGCAGGCAATTCATGAAATAGATTTATAAATGAACATGAAGGAGAAAAAGTAACCAAGGTTCAGGGGAAGCGGTACAGAAAGTAGCAGAGTCAGCTTTTGTACTGGGTAGCTGGATAATATTAAATGTACATACAGTGGATTCCGGCCGAATGGGGCAACCTCAGGACCAGGATCGTTTGGCCCAAATAAGCGGGTGCCCCAATTAGCCGAAGTTTCATGGAAATAGTTAAAAGGTATAAAAAAGAAAAAATACTGTTTAACTGATTAATATTATTTATTTAAATGAAATACAGAACAAATTAGAGCACCACCAATAGCCCTATAGTACTATAAAACTCTACTAGTTCCCAATAGTTATTGATGGAGGTGTTCATTCAGTGTTCTTATGATTGACTGTAAATGAACAAATTGAGCACAGACACCTAGTGCAGATAATACTCGAGATGATTACACAAATAAGAGAAAATCTGCAGATGCTGGAAATCCGAGCAACACACACAAAATGCTGGAGGAACTCAGCAGGCTGGGCAGCAGGAAAAAACTACAGTCGACGTTTTGGGCGTCTCTTCCAAGGATGCCTACCCTAAAGAAGTTTAAATCTTCCCTTCGACAGGAGTTCAGTGAAACCTTCTCTCACTGCTCCCCCTTTGTGATCCCTGCTTGAGTCCTGCCGACTGAAACGTTGACTGTACTTTTTTTCATAGATACTGCCTGGCCTGCTGAGTTCCTCCAGCATTTTGTGTGTGTTGCATCCTCCAAATCTTCATTTTCATTGTAACATTCAAGAAGACTGCAGATACCTTCAAATTCTTCTTAATTGCTAACTTGTGGAAGTAGTGAAATCATTTCATTTTCACTCCTGGCCATTTCTGACGTCTCCAAGCCTGAATGTTTGTAACCGTGATGAGCAAAACAGTTCCAAATTGTCTTGCATCAGCAACCATCACTGACAAAAATCACTACTTTTTGAAGACAAACACATGCAGTTGATGCTATTTAAAAACACCACTCTAACCACAGTGTAGTGTCTAACAGTCACACAAGTGCACATGACTGTTAGAAACTGTTTGGCAATAGTTTCCTGCCCCAACTAAGTGACATAGTGTCCCAAATACGTGAAGGGAATCCCAACTGTTTTCTTGATTTAGTTTTTGTTCTTTAAGAGTTGTCCGGAATAAACAGCTGCTGTCATTAACCGATGGCCCATTTAATCAATCTCCTCCTTGGACTTCTGCTCTGGTCCAATCCATCAGCGGTGGAGACTGCTTGGGTGATGATACGACTCGGTGGGTGACTCCACTGGTGGTAGAGTACTGGAATGGAACTGTTGGCAATAGATTCTTGCCAAGGTATCAGATTTAGCCAGCAGCGCCTCCTTCAGGTCAGGATAGTTGTTGAATCTCTCTTTATCTTTTGCAGTGTAGGCTTCGAGATCTTTATCCATCAGTTGTGGCACTAGCTGTCAGGGCCACTCCTGCTTTGGCCATTGCCATATCCAGACCATTCTCTCAAAATTGAGAAGATGGTTCCCAATATCATCACTTTGTTGATAAGAAGGCATCTTGGGACTCATCTGCAGGCTTTGATGTTCCTTTCTAAATGCATTACCTCTCCTCTGCTGGGCAGATAAAAAGTCTCTGAGGTCTCCGCTGTTTCCCATTCATCTACTTCATTTTTAGCCTTGGGGCTTTCCTGACTTGGGATTGCAATCCCACTCTTCTCTGAGTTAAATGCCTCTCTTTGCTGCCACCTGCCATCTAACTTTGCTGTTAGATATGTGGGTTATGACCAAAGGAAAAAATGGCTAGAGTCACTTAGCATATTAGTGCAAGGGTGTTTATTAGATGCATAGTAACTATATCCTGTGTAGTCCGTCCCTCACAGGAGGTGTGTCCGATTGGGTTGCCCGGAGAGATTGGCGGTAGCAGAACACTGTATTTGCAATGGCCATAGGATTGACTTCAAAGGCACAAAACTGCTGCACCATGGCAATGGCTTTTGGGACCGCCTGCTAAAGGAAGCCATTGAAATAAAACTAGATGAAAAGAATTTTAATAAGGACGAAGGTCTTGCTCTAAGTAAGACCGGGAATTCATTTGTAAACAGGGTGGGAGAATGGAAACCTGATTGGTTGAGGTCTAGCCAATCAGGAGGGATGGACTACAGGGGTATAAATACCACTGGACTAGGCATGCCCAAGATGCCGCCTTATCCCTGATGAAGATGGCAGAGTTTGTCATCAAAATGTGGGTCGTAATCGATACCTGCACCCAGGCTGGAAGCCCAAGAAGTGTTTATTCAGCATATACACAGTTACACATCCCCATCACTAAGGAAATGGAATATTGCACAGGGAACGGTGGGAAAGTCCAGAACCAGAGGCCACAGTTTAAGAATAAGGGGTAGATAATTTAGAACGGAGTTGAGGAAAAACTTTTTCACACAGAGGGTTGTGGTTCTTTGGAATGCTCTGCCTCAGAAGGCAGTGGAAGCCAATTCTCTGGATTCTTTCAAAAAAGAGTTAGATAGAGCTCTTAAAGATAGTAGAGTGAAGGGATACGGGGAGAAGGCAGAAAAAGGGTACTGATTGATCAGCCATGATCACAGTGAATGGTGGTGCTGGCTCAAAGGGCTGAATGGCCTACTGCTGCACCTATTGTCTATTGTCTATTGAAAGGCACCCCAAAGCCAACCCGATTGCATCAGCTCGGTTTAGAGCCCATTATGAGAATATCCCAAGGAAGACATTGAAGTGCATGCACTCAGCACAACAGCATTGTCATTACAAGGCAATGCTTGTGTAATGAGTGCATTTACCAAGTGTTCTCCATCATATAATTCTAATAAAGTGTAACCACTGTAGCCGTGGGTTCTGTGGGGGGAGTCTACAACTGGAGGTGTCTCTTGCTGTGAAGAGGATTTGATTAATGTGCACGGAAGCTTGACTTGTTGGCATAGATTCAGTGGGATGAGGGGCTTGTTTCTCTGTTGTGTGACTATGACTGCATCTTTGGGCCCACCCATCTGTCCTACTTGTGATAAGTATTTTTTGGTTGTGAAATTAATCCTTCTTTCTCTCCCCCCCCCCCCCCACTCACTCACAGCTTTGTGATTAACAGGGAGATTTAAAAGCCCAACTTGTGGTAGGTTCTTTGGCTCGGCCAGGTGATTGAAAGTAGTGCAGAAGGCCACGACGATACCCACCTTCCTTTTCTGAGAGGTTACTGTCCAACTGTAACAGAACCAGGCTCACCTCTCACTCAGAGCAGTTTCATGAGATCTTTTGGCAAGTGTGCTGCTGAAGGTGGTGGTAGAGGCAGATACATTAGGGACATTTAAAACACATGGATGATAGAAAAATGGAGAGTTATACAGGAGGGAAGAGTTAGATTGATCTTGGAGAAGGTTAAAAAGTCGGCGCAACGTTGTGGGCCAACAAGCCTGTACTATGCAGTGCTGTTCTATGTTCCAGAGCTGATGGGAATGTGGGGGAGAATAATTTCATAGAACATAGAAGAGAACCGCACAGGAACAGGAACCAGCTAAAAAGCAAATCAAAAACACCCAAACACTAATTCCTCCTACCTACACCTTGTCCATATCCCTTCATCTTCCTTACATCCTTGTGTCTATCCAAATGTCTCTTAAAGCCCTCCAGTGTATTTGCCTCCACCACCATACCAAGCAGCACATTCCAGGCATCCACCACTCTCTAAGTAAAAAAACTTGCCCCTAACATCCCCTTTGACCCTGCCCTCTCTCACCTTCAGTGCGTGCCCTCTGGTATTAGACATTTCAACCCTGGGAAACTGATACTCTGTCCACTTTGTCTATTCCTCTCACAATCTTATAAACCTCTATCAGACCTCTCCTCAGCCTCCAGCGCTCCAGAGAAAACAGCTCAAGTTTATCCAGCCTCTCACAATAGCACATGCCCTCTATTCCAGGCAACTTCCTGGTGAACCTCTTCTCCACCCTCTCCAAAGCCTCAACATCCTTCCCATAGTGTGGTGACCAGAACTGCATGCAATACTCCCGATGTGGCCTAACCAGGGTTTTATTAAGCTGCTAGATAATTCTCTGATTTTTGAACTCATTGCCTTGACTAATAAAAGCGAGCATTCCATAAGCCGCCTTAACCACCTTATCGACTTATGTAGACTTTTTTAAGGAGCTATAAACTTGGATCCCAAGATTTCTCTGTTCAGCAACACTGTTAAGGATCTTGCCTTTAGTAGTGTACTATCTCCTTGCATTTGTCATGCTGAAATGCAGCACCTCACATTTATCTGGGTTAAACTCCGTCTTCCATTTCTCAGCCCATATATGCAACTGATCTATATTGTGCTAAAGCTATATTGTGCTAATTTCAGGGCAGTTACTGGGGTAAAGGGTTTGCTTTGTGAGCAGGCATAGACTCAATGGGCCAAATGGCCTACTGCCATGATCTTGTAGTAGGTTAAACTGTCGGTACAACATTGTGGGGCCGAAAAGCCTGTGCCGCTCTATGCTCTATGAATTTGTTGCTGAGGGGAGAGATCTGGGAAAGAACCACTCACAATCTTCAGCTCCCCATTCAATCTTTCCTCTCCAAGAAGCCAATGGCTTTCAGGTCACAGCAGCCTAGTTTATAGAAGGGTGTTAATTCTGCTTATTTCTCTGGCTCTCCTGCTCATTATCTTGGGTGGCAACAGCTGGTTGCCAGCTCTCCTGCCACCAAAGGAAATCGATTCCTATCGCTGCTCACTCTATCTTCTCTGCTGGAGGAAGAGACCTCCCACAGCTCACCCAAGTCAATACAATTGCTCTGTTGCTCTGGGCAACCAGAAGTAGTTACCCACAACTAGTGGTTATCATCTCACCAGCTGAGGGATAACTACTGGTTACCAGGGCAACAGAGCAATTGTACAATCCTACGTGAACTGCAAGGGGTCACCCCTCCAGTTTCAAATCAGATGCTTGTCCTGCCCTTCTCACGCTCCCCCCTCCATCCCCTTGTTTATTCCCAGTAGATCTGCTGCCCTTCTGCTACCATGCTCCATCCTACGACCCTCACTTGCCACCACTGCTGCAAAAGGATTCACGTCCCCAGGTATTCAGGCGACGTCCAAGTGCCTTTTTGTCTGTTCTGTGAATCTGACCCATATAAAAATGTCATCCTCGTTTGGACGTACTTTAGGAATGTGTGGATGAGGCAAACATGTTTCCTCACCCACTTAATCTTCATAACGTGCAAATAAATATAGCTGCTTCTGATTTTAGAGAGTGGTTCCTGGCAGTTCTGAGGTTATCGAGAACGTTTGGCCATCCAGTTCTCACTAGCCTTTGGTGCTCAGTGTTTCCCCTGTGCCAATCAGTTTTGGAATTGAAAAGGATTTATCCTTTTATTCCCACTCTGTTTTCTGCTGACCAGCCAATGCTCCACCCACACTCGTAACTCCCCTGTAATTCCATGGGCTCTTGTCTTGCTAAGCAGCCTCATGTGTGGCACCTTGTCAAAGGCCTTCTGAAAATCCAAGAACACCACGTCTACTGCATCTCCTTTGTCAAGCAGCATCCATTATCAAGGACCCCCACCATCCAGGCCATGCTCTCTTCTTAATTATTAACTTAAGTTATTACTCTTCAGCCATCAGGCTCCTGAACCAGCATGGTCCTCTTCACTCACCTCAACACTGGACTAATTCCACAATCTATGGATTCACTTTCAAGGACTCTACAGCTTATGTTCCCAGTAGTATTTATCCATCTATCTGTTTGTTTATTTGTTAGTAGTCTTTGCCATATAGTTATAGAGAAGTACAGCATAGGCCCTTCAGCCCATCTGGTCCATGCCAAAACCATTTAAACTGCCTACTCCCATCGACCTGCACTGGTACCGTAGCCCTCCATACCCCTACCATCCATGTACTGTACCTATCCAAACTTCTCTTAAACGTTGAAATCAAGCTTGCATGCACCACTTGCACTGGCAGCCCATTCCATACTCTCACGACCCTCTGAGTGAAGAAGATTCCCCTCATGTTCCCCTAAAACTTTTCACCTTTCACTCTTAACCCATGACCTCTGGCTGTAGTCCCACCCAAACTCAGTGGGAAAAGCCTGCTTGCATTTACCCTATCTATACCCCTCATAATTTTGTATACCTCTATCAAATCTCCTCTGAATCTTCTACATTCTAAGGAATAAAGTCCTAAACTATTCATTCTTTCCTTATAACTCAGATCCTCCAGACCTGGCAACATCTTTGTAAATTTTCTCTGTATTCTTTTCAACCTTATTTACATAATTCCTGTAGGTAGGTGTGTAGTCTTTCACTGATTCTATTGTATTTCTCTGTTCTACTGTGAATGCCTGCAAGAAAATGAATCTGCAGGTAGCATATGGTGATATATATGTACTTTGAACTTTGAGCTTTTAAGTTTTCCAAGCTACCACCAACCATCCTTTAGCAGAGCAAACAGTGCTGGGTTTCTCTTACAACAGATTATTTTTGTCTTCCTCAGACTTCCCTTGTTCCAGGCCAGTGCCTTTGCCTTCCTGGCTCCTGCCCGAGCAATCCTGTCCTTGGATAAATGGAAATGCAACAATACAGGTAGGGAGTGGCCATCGCATGGCCTCTTCATGAGCAGAACCACCGGGGGTGATGGGAAAGACAGTATTAGCTTGGACGAGGCCAAGAGCTGTCATTCTCTGACTTGAGGGTCAGGATGCATGAACCATGGATTTTCAGGGTGTTGGCCTTGAGAAATCCCAGTGTGTAGGCTTTGTTTGGGATCATCCTCATGGGTTTAAAATAGAATGTAAGGATTTAAACCCATTTCTGACTTTCTAGTATCACTTGAACCGATACAGTAGGAAAACTTCCTATTACTCCTGTTTCTTTATTTCTGACACTCTCATTTCCTTTCTCTAACCCAGAGTGTTTTTCTCTCTATCTCTCCCGCCCTCTAGCACAATCTCACCTTTATAGTCTAGGAGAGTCATAGAAAAGTACAACACAAAAAACGAGCCCTTCGGCCCATCTAGTCCGTGCCGAAAACATTTAAACTGTGTACTCCCATCGACCTCTACCAGGACCCTGGCCCTCCATACCCCTATCAACCATTGACCTATTCAAACTTCTCTTAAATGTGGAAATCAAGCTCGCATGCACCACTTGTACTGGCAGCTTGTTCCATGCCCTCATGACTCTCTGAATGAAGAAATTTCGCCTCATGTTCCCCTAAACTTTTCACTATTCACCCTTACCTCTGCTTGTAGTTCCAACCCGCTTGCATTTACCCTATCTATACCCCTCATAATTTTATATATCTCTATCAAATCTCCTCTCAATCATTTACATTCCAAGGAATAAAGTCCTAACCTATTCAATCTTTCTGTATAACTCGGGCCCTCCAGTCCTGGCAACATCCTTGTAAATTTCCTCTGTACCCTTTCAATCTTATATAAATCTTTAGGTAGGTGACCAAAGCTGCACACCAACCCCAAATTAGGCCTCACCAACGTCTTATACAACTTCAACATAATATTCTATCTTCTGTACTCAGTACTTGGATTTATGAAGGCCATTGTGCCAAAAGCTTTCTTTATGACCCTATTTATCTGTGATGCCACTTTCAATAAATTATGGGTCTGTATTCCCAGGTCCCTTTGTTCTACCACACTCCTCAGTGCCAGACTGTTCACCTCTCCTGGTGGGTCCCACCAAAGTGCAACCCCTCTCACTTCTCTGCATTGAATTCCATCTGCCAATTTTCAGCCCATTTTACAAGTTGGTCCAGATACCTCTGCAAACCATCCGGCTAGGGTATTAGTCCCCATCCAGGTGCAAACTGTGTTCTGTTCAGGTCCCACACTCCCTGGGAGAGATACTCTCCCAATGATCCAAAAATCAGATGCCCTCCTTCTACACCAACTCCTTAGCCACGTGTTAAACTGTATAATGTTCTTATCTGAGGCCTCACCTGTACGTGGTATGGGTACCAATCCTGCGATCACAACCCTGGAGCTCCTGCACTTAACTCCCTGAACTCCCTTTGCAGAACCTCGTCACTCATCCTGCCCACGTCGTTGGTACCTACGTGGACCACGACTTCTCGCAGTTCACCCTCCCAGTTAAGAGTGCTGGGGTCTCAATCCCAAGATGCACTGGACCCTGGTGCCTGAGGGGCAACATACTATCCAGGAATTGCATTTTCATCCACAGAGCCTCCCTTTTGTTCCCCTACTGCCAAAGCTCGCCTCTCTGCCCCCTTCCCTTCTGAGTCACAGAGGCAGATTCAGTGCCAGAGACTCACTGCGACTCTCCTCTGTTAGGTCACCCCCCCCACCCCCCCAATACAGTATCCAACATGGTATACCTGTTGCTGAGGGGGATGACCACAGGGGTTCTCTGCACTTGGTCCTTAGCCCCTTTCCCCTTCCTGACTGTCACCAGTTTTCCTGTGTCCTAGACCTTGGGTGTAACCACACTTCTATACATTCTATCTATCACTGCCTCAGCCTCCTAAATGACCCGGAGTTCATCCAGTTCCAGCTCTAACTCCTCAACACGGTCTGTGAGAAGCTGCAGTTAGATGCACTGCTCGCAGTTGTAGTCGTCAGGGACGCTGGCGGTCTCCCTGCCTTCCCACATCCCACAAGAGAATCATTCATCTATCCTGCCTGACACCACTACTGTTCTAATTGAGCAAATAGAAAGAAGGAAAAACAATAAATAAACCTCAGGATCCCCACTCTTAACACTCCTGTCTTTTCTTTCTCTCCCTCCCTCTCCTACGCACATTCCACTTTCTCCTAACATCTCATGCTCAGTTATAGTCTCTGTTTTCTGGGCACATGCTCCCTCTCTAACCCCATACTCAATGGAATGAGTCTGCACCATTCTCCATCAAGGAGAGGGGAGCAGGGATAAGGCTCTCCGCTTCCCCAGCCACACTTCCACAGTGCTGGAGGGAGGAAGCCACATTAAGATGCAGTGTTCAGGCAACGTTGTCTGTCACTGCTCCAAAACAACTACTCCAAGGCTGTCCTTGTCAGGATTTGCTGCTCCAGCTGGTTTAGTTTGCATTCAGCTCAGCCCTCTTAATTAACAGCTCACCTTAATCCGTGGACAATAGATTTGTTTCTCCGTGAGAACAGCAGAGGCAGGGGCGGGAATATGCTCTAATTGCCATGCTGGCATAGAACCAAGCAACCTTGCCTGTTAGATTCACTGGCACAACACACAAAATGCTGGAAGAACTCTACAGATTTGCTACCTGACCTGCCAAGTCCTTCAAGCATTGTGTGTGTTGCTCGGATTCCAGCGTCTCTAGTCTCTTGTGTCTCCGTTTCACTCGCACCATTCCCATAAGTTGAAGGCCTCTGGCATAATGCCAGTGCACAGCACTTTACTATCAGTTTTCCAACAGGCTTTTATCCTTGTCTTTTCTTTTAAGGTATAACCTTCACAAATAGTTCTGAAGTGGTGGACACATCTCATATTTGGCATCCAAGGATACGAGAGGTAAAAATTGTCATGAACTAATTATTTCATATTTCCTTATGATATAGAAAGAAGCCATTTAGCCAATGAGTTTATCCCATTCCCAATTTTCCATCACCGGCGTATGTCTTGAAATTTGTTGACTTTGCAGCAGCAGTACAATGCAATACATAATAACAGAGAAAAAAACTGAATTGCAGTAAGTGTGTATGTAAATATATAATAAATAGTTAAATTAAATAAGTCCCCTCCTTTACGCTCTGTATACCCATGACCATGTTGGCACCCACAGCTCTAATCTGCTAATTAAATTTGCCAACGACACTACATTGATTGGCCTAATCTCAAACAGTAACGAGGTGGCCTACAGGGAAGAAGTTATCTCTCTGACACAGTAGTGTCAAGAAAACAACTTCTCCCTCAGTGTCACAAAAACAAAGGAGCTGGTTGTGGATTACAGGAGGAATGAAGACGGGCTAACCCATATTGACATCAATGGATCTGGGGTTGAGAGGGTGAACAGCTTCAAGTTCCTCGGCATCCACAATCACCAAAGACCTCATGTGATCTGTACACACCAACTGTGTGGTGAAAAAGGCACAACAGCACCTCTTTCACCTCAGACGGTTGAGGAAGTTTGGTATGGGCCCCCAAATCCTGAGAACTTTCTTCAGGGGCACAGCTGAGAGCATCCTGACTGGCTGCATCACGGCCTGGTATGGAAACTGTTACCTCCCTTAATCGCAGGATTCTGCAGAGTGGTGTGGATAGCCCAGCACATCTGTAGTTGTGAATTTCCCATTATTCAGGATGTTTACAATGACAGGTGTGAGAAAAAGGCCCGAGGGATCATTGGGGACCTGAGTCACCTCAACCACAGTCTATTCCAGCTGCTTCCATCTGGGAAACAATACCGCAGCATAAAAGCCAGGACCAACAGGCTCCGGGACAGCTTCTTCCACCAGCCTATTAGACTGATTAACTCACACTGATTTGAGTGTCTTTCTATGTTACATTGACTGTTCTATTTATTATAAATTACTGTGATTGCATATTGCACATTTAGATGGAGAAGTAACGTGAAGATATTTACTCCTCATGTAAGTGAAGGAGTAAGAAATAAAGTCAATTCAATAGTGCAAAAATAGAAATTAAAAAGTAGTGAGGTGGTGTCCATTCAGAAATCAGATGGCAGAGGGGAAGAAGTTGTTCCTGGATCGTTGAGTGTGTGCCTTCAGGCTTCTGTACCTTCTTCCTGATGGTCGCAATGAAAGCAAGGCATGGCCTGGGTGATGGGCTGTTTAATGATGCATGCTACCTTTTTAAGGCATTGCTCCTTGAAGATGTCTTGGATACTACGGAGGCTAGTGCTCATGATGCAGCTGACTGAGTTTACAAGTCTCTGCAGTTGACTTTGATCCTGTTCAGTAGCCCCCGCCCCCTTACCACACAGTGATGAAGTCAGTGAGAATGCTCTCCACGATACGTCTGTAAATTTTTTTACATCTGTGGAAAATGTTATAGTCTACTCTAGATTCGACCAGCCACTTTCACAGTGGGGGCAATTTACAGTGGCCGATTAACCTACTAACCTGCAGGTTAGCGGGAGGAAAGCGGAGCACCTGGGGGAAGCCCATGTGATTACAGGGAGAATGTGCAGAATCCAAGATTCATTTCCAGTACACAACTGTAAAGGAGAACAAAATAATTGTTACTCCGGATCTGATGCAGCACCCATAAAAAAGCATAAGATAAAGAGCACAATAATTTAAAAACCACAATAAACATAAATACATAAGATAGCTATATACATAAATGGATTACATGTCCATAAAGTAACACTCCACACATGGGTTCAGAGGTCGGGACTGGACCTGGGTCATTGGAGTAGCGAAGCAGCAGCTGGATAAGCTGTACCATCTAGCACTATTTTGCTTGCCTGTCCTTGACTGAGAGTCTGAGTGAAATCTGTCTAACTGTTGCTGAGAACAACTGGTACACAGACACAAGATATCTGACTGAGTAATGCTGTAGCTGTAAGAAACCTCACTAGTTCATGGGGACTGTCCTCCAACTAAACCCCTGTATCACCAGTGGCCTGGTATTCAGGCACACGAGCTGATGTCGTTGATACAGTCAATGATAAACAATACTGGCAATAAGTAGTGTCCTGTGTGCAACCTTGGGACTTCCCTAATTCATGACAGTCCAGGAAGTGTTTTGCTTTTGAAAATGTTGCCAAATGTGGTAGCTAATCTGCTTCCTCAAACTGTTTTGGTGTCTTGCTATCCAGGAACCACAAAGAGAATTCTTTTTCTCCTTGTGGTAAACACCGGGATGCACAGCACCTCCAGCACCACAGCAGTGTGGGTGTCTCGACATATAGTGGTTAGCACAACGGTTTACAGTGACCCAGGTTCAATTCCCGCCGCCGCCTGTAAGGAGCTTGTACCTTCTCCCCGTGATCGTGTGGGCTCCCTGCAGGTGCTCCGGTTTCCTCCCACAGTCCGAAGACTCTTAATGGTTGGTAGGATAATTGGTCGTTGTAAATTGTCCTGTGAGTAGGCGAGATTAAATCACATTGCTGGATAGTGTGGCTTGAAGGGCCTGTTGCACGCTGTATCTAATCAATCAATAAATAAAAATAATAATAATAAATACATAAATAAAAAGGTAAACCCCATCAATTTAACACACCCCATTTGACCCCTCTGCCAGAACTACTCGAGCTTGACTTTCTTTTTAATTCAATCACTGTTATCCGTCCAAGATGGCCATCAGGAAAGTACTGGTGAGCCACGTTGCTGAACCATTGAAGGGACTCCCAAGGAACACTTCACACGCTCTTGATCTTTTCAGTGATTTCAAGTTCCCTGGTCCCGATCATCTTGTTTTCACTGTGGATATCCAGTCCCTATACAACTCCATTCCCCCACCTGTAAGGCCTCAAAGCTCTCTGTTTCTTTCTGGACACCAGGCCCAACCAGTTGCCCTCCACCACCACTCTCCTCCACCCAGCGAAACTTGTCTTCACTCTTAATAATCTTTCATATGGCTCCTCCCACTTCCTTCAAACTAAAGGTGTAGCCATGGACACTCACATGGGTCCCAGATATGCCTGCCTTTTTGTCGGCTATATGGAACAGTTTTTGTTTCAAGTCTACACTGGTATCACTCCCCAACTTTTCCAGCACTACTTTGACAACTGCCTTGGTGCTGCTTCCATGCACCCATATGGAGCTCGTCAACTTCATCAACTTTGCCTCCAACTTCTACCCTGGTCCATTTCTGACATCTCCCTCCCCTTTCTCAGTCTCTCTATCTCTATCTCTGGAGACAGCTTATCTAATGATGTCTATTATAAAACCACTGACTCGTAGCTACTTGGGCTATACCTCTTCCCACCCTGAAACTTGTAAAAAATGCCATCCCCTTCTCTCAATTCCTCCGTCTCCACTGTATCTGCTCTCAGGATGAGGCTTTTCATTTCAGAATTAAGGAGATGTTCTCCTCCTTCAAAGAAAGAGGGTTCCATTCCTCCACCATCAACACTGCCCTCATCCCATCCTCCTGCCACTCTACCAAGGATAGGGTTCCTCTTGTCCTCACCTACCACCCCACCGGCCTCTGTATCTAGCATATAATTCTCCCTAGCTTCTGCCATCCTCAATGAGATTCCCTCCACCAAGCACATTTTTCCCTCTCCCTCCCCGCTTTCTGCTTTCCATAGGGATCACTGCATACGCGACTCCCTTGTCCATTTGTCCCTCCTCACTGATCTCCCTCCTGGCACTTATCCTTGGAAGCAGAACAAGTGCTATACACCCATACACCTTCTCTTTCACTACCATTCAGGGTCCTAAACAGGACCCAAGTGAGGTGACGCTTCGCTTGTGAGTCTGTTGGGGTCAACTACTGTATCTGGTGCTCCCGATGAGACTTCCTGTATACCTGTGAGGCCCGATGCAGATTGGGAGACTGCTTCACCGAGCACCTATGCTCTGTCCGCCAGAAAAAGCGGGATCTCCCAGTGGTCATCCATTTTAATTTCACTTCCCATTCCTATGCTGATATGTCTGTCCATGGCCTCCTCCATTGTCATGATGAGGCCACACTCAAGTTGGAGGAGCAATGCCTTATATTCCTTCCAGATAGCATGAATATCGATTTCTTGAACTTCCTGTAATACCCCCCCCAACTCCTTCACCATTCCCCATTCTCATTTCCCTCTCTCACTTTATCTCCTTGCTTGCCTATCACCTCTCCCTGGTGCTTTCTCCCCCCCCTCACCCCCCCTGCCACTTTTCTTTCTTCCGTGGCCTTCTGTCCTCTGCCATCAGAAACCCCCTTCTCCAGCCCTGTATCTCTTTCATCAATCAACTTCCTAGCTCTTTACTTCACCCCTCTCCCCCTGCTAGTTTCACCTATCACTTGTGTTTCTTCCGCCCTGCTCCCCCACCTTACTCTTGACTCCTCATCTTTTTTCCTCCAGAAGTCACATTCTTGACTTCTGCCTTAAAGTTGATAGAAAGAGCGCAGGTGTGCTCCCCAGTGTCCTGACTAATATTTACCCCTCACTCAACAATGCATTTCTGTCTGGGGAAATTTGCTTCACTGTGGGAGTGTGTGATGCATTTTCTATATTATCAGAATCATGACATATTTATTAACATTGACACATGTCGTGAAATTTCTTGTGTAGTGGCAGCAGTACAGTGAAGTACATAAAAATTAGATACTTTATTGATCCCAAAGGAAATTACAGTGTCACAGTAGCATTACAAGTACACATATATAAATATTAGAAGAGAAGTAGAAAGAATTTAAAAAAAAACAAGTTACCATAACCAGTCTAATAGGTGGTGGGCGTCATCCCTTCCCCGGCTATAGGTTGACTCATTATAGAGCCTAATGGCTGAGGATAAGAATGACCTCATATAGTGCTTTTCGGAGCAGCACAGTTGTCTCAGTCTATGACTAGAAGTGCTCCTCTGTTCAGCAAAGGCAGCATGCAGAGGGAGAGAAACATTGTCCAGAATTGCCAGGATTTTCCGTAGGATCATTTGTTCTACCACAGCCTCCAGTGTGTCCAGTTTGACTCCTATAACACAGCCAGCCTTTCTAATCAATTTATTGAGCCTGTTGGCATCACTCGTGTTGATGCAGTTGCCCCAGCACACCACCACATAAGAAGATTTAACTGGCGACAACAGACTGGTAGAACATGTGAAGGAGAGGCCTGCATACTCCAAGGGACCTCAGTCTCCTCAGGAAGTAGAGGTGCCTCTGGCCCTTCTTGTACACAGCCTCTGTGTTGGTGCTCCACTCAAGTCTGTCATCCAAGTGCACCCCAGGTACTTGTAGGTCTTCACCATCAATAGTAACAGGGAGCAATACAGGCTTAGTCTTCCTAAAGTCCATCACCATCTCCTTTGTCTTACTGATGTTCAGCTGCAGATGACTCAGCTTGCACCTTTTGACAAAGTCCGCCACCAGGGCTCTGTATTCATCCTCCTGCCCTCCCTTTATATACCCAACTATTACTGAGTCATCAGAAAATTTCTGCAGATGACATGACTCAGTGTTGTATCTAAAGTCCGAGGTATACAGGGCAAACAGGTAGGGGGCCAATACAGTCCCTTGTGAGGCCCATGTGCTGCTTATATCCATGTCTGACACACAGCTGTGAGGCCACACAAACTGTGGTCTGTCAGTCAGGTACTCCATTATCCAGCCTAGTCTGCATTGAACGGAGCTTATCCCCCAGCGATGAGGGCTGTATGGTTTTGAAGGCACTTGAGAAATCAAAAAGCATGATCCTCACAGTGCTGCCCTGCTTATCCAAATGAGAGTAGGCTCTGTTCAGCAGGTAGATGACAGCATTGTCGATTCCAATGTGCTTCTAGTCATAGTCATAGTCATACTTTATTGATCCCGAGGGAAATTGGTTTTCGTTACAGTTGCACCATAAATAATTAAATAGTGATAAAACCATAAATAATTAAATAGTAATATGTAAATTATGCCGGGAAATAAGTCCAGGACCAGCCTATTGGCTCAGGGTGTCTGACCCTCCAAGGGAGGAGTTGTAAAGTTTGATGGCCACAGGCAGGAATGACTTCCTATGACGCTCTGTGTTGCATCTCGGTGGAATGAGTCTCTGGCTGAATGTACTCTTGTGCCCACCCAGTCCGTTATGTAGGGGATGGGAGACATTGTCCAAGATGGCATGCAACTTGGACAGCATCCTCTTTTCAGACACCACCGTGAGGGAGTCCAGTTCCATCCCCACAACATCACTGGCCTTAAGAATGAGTTTGTTGATTCTGTTGGTGTCTGCTACCCTCAGCCTGCTGCCCCAGCACACAACAGCAAACATGATCGCACTGGCCACCACAGACTCGTAGAACATCCTCAGCATCGTCCGACAGATGTTAAAGGACCTCAGTCTCCTCAGGAAATAGAGATGGCTCTGACCCTTCGTGTAGACCCTTCTGGTTGGCAAACTACAGGGGATACTATAAAAAGTTACAATAAGAAATAGATATATACTTTAGGCCAAGCAGCATCTATAGGAAGAGGTGCAGTCGACGTTTCAGGCCGAGACCCTAATCTCGGCCTGAAACGTCGACTGCACCTCTTCCTATAGATGCTGCTTGGCCTGCTGCATTCACCAGCAACTTTGATGTATGTTGCTTGAATTTCCAGCATCTGCAGAATTCCTGTTGTTTTAGATATATACTTTATATGTATTTAATTAAATAAGTAATGGAAAGAATGCAAAAAGTATTGAGTTAGTATTCAAGAGTGGGTTCCTTTTCCATTCAGAAATCTGATGGCAGAGGGGAAAGAAGCTGTTCCTAAAACATTGAGCGTGTCTTCAGATTCCTGTACCTCCTTTCTGATGGTAGTAATGAGAAGAGAGAATGCCCTTTGATTATATTAGTAACTCCACTTCAAACGTATTTTAATGGAAAAAAGGCACTTTGAAAAATGGTAAATGGTGGCATTATGGCAAAGCCAACACCCTGAACTAACAATCTTTTTTAAGGCAAAAATTAAAATCTCACGCAGTAGCAAGGAAATTTAAATTCAGTTAGTTAAATCAAAAATTTGCCAGTATGAAGCTACTATGAAACACCTGCAATTTTGACCCAGGGTGACTCTTCAATGTTGTTCGAAGTGGCTGGCCAAGCTGTTTGGTTCAAGCACATGGGCATGGATTTGAAATGCCAAGCCTACCTTGCATTAGTGGTGCCCTGAGGATTAAATGAAAGGCTTAGTATCTGATTGAGGTGTGCTTCTTTGTCAGGGAAACAAGCAGGTCTTTGCAGTCATGGACAGGAAGGTCTTTGTTTTTTGTTTTATTTCGATGCTGCTGGATAATTCTGGAATGGAGAAGGATGTGGAAAGATCCCAGAATTCTTGGGCCAAGGAAATACAGTTCAAAGCTGTATACAGCAGCAAAGGAGCGAATGGAGACTCTTGAATTATTCTGTCTCTTAGAGCAGTGGTCCCCAACCTCCGGGCCACGAAGAACGCAGGGGTGCAGCGGTAGCCGGAACACACCCAGCACATCTTTAAGAAAAAAGCCAAAATAAACATGCTAATTAATTAGGTGCCACCCGGCATGTAAATGTTGGCCCAGATCAGAGGCAATTTTTCGGCACTCACCTAATTAATTAGCTTGTTTATTTGGCTTTTTTCTTAAAGATGTGCTGGGTGCGTTCCCGCTACCGCTGCACCCTTGCACTCTTCGCGGCCCAGAGGTTGGGGACCACTGTCTTAGAACCCATTTGGGATAACGTAACAGTACCAATTTGTTTAAAGTTTCAGATATAAATTACTTGTGTTAGACTGTGAGACCCTCTGTTCATTTCTTCTGTACTCATCTGCTGTTCCCAGAATCCCAAAAGTCCTCTTCTCCTTGTCAAGGCATCCTTTTTGTTTCAGGAGAGTTTCATTTTCTGCATAAGAGGTCTGTCAGGCCAAAAACTTAGGTGACTTTTTAGGGTGATTCAAATGTCATCTTCTTTGCAGATCCAGGGAGCCATCATTATGTCTTCCCTCATCGAGGTGCTGATTGGTTTCCTAGGACTGCCGGGCGTGCTTCTGAGCTACATTGGGCCACTCACTATTACCCCAACAGTGGCTCTGATTGGCCTGTCTGGTTACCAGGCAGCAGGAGAGCGAGCCGGGAAGCACTGGGGTATTGCAATGCTGTAAGTGCATTCTGTTCTACTTCCAAAATGGAAATGGAAATACGTGGAGGACAGTCTTGGTCCTCATGTTTAAGAAAGGGTATATCAGCAATGGCGGCAATCCAGAAGAAATTTACTAGGGTAATTCCTGGGATGAACAGCCAGGGAAGATGGATTTGTATTCTTTGGGGTTTGGAAGAATGAGGAGAGATCTTATTGAAACATAGGGTCAAGGAAGGGTAGATGTTGAGATGGGAGAGCCTCAAACAAGGGAATATAGTTACAGAATAAAGTGCTAGTCATTTAAAACCGAGGTGTGTAGGAACTTTTAGCAGAGAGAGATGAAGCTTTGGAATTCTCTACCTCCAGAGAATGATGCAGACTGAAAAATTTAAAAGGGGGGGTGGTTCATGTTTGAAGGATTAGCGAAGAGGAAACTAATGTGAAGCTGACATAGAAGAGGAGATGTTCAACCATGATCACATTGAATGGCAGAGCAGGTTTGAGGGACCAAGTGCTCCAGTGTACTTGTGTCCTTAAGCTGGGAGGGGCAGAGGCCCAAGGTCTGAGCATTGATCCTGGTAAGCCCTGGAATTATCACTGGGGTGGGAGGGATGAAACTTGTCTCGCATTCCAGAGGCCTTCACTGTGGAGAACACAAGGACAGACAGGGGCTTCCTATGGTGCTGTATAAGCTGATTGTTCACTCAGGTCCTTTAGGGTAGGGGGAGGCGGCAGCTGCAAAAGACACAGGTTCACTGGAAAGGGTGAGTGAATGCAGCCTGCATTCACAGAGCTCCTTTTGAAGTGAAATAAAATGCTCCAGGATGCTTCATTGGGTGTTATCCAACAAATTTCCACTCCCCGCCCCAGCTAGTGATGATTTTTGGAAGATATGATTAGAAGCTTGAATGGAAAATTGGGAGAGGTTGTTTTGAATTGCTTTGTTGATGTGGGACAGGAAGAGTGCAGAGTTCATTCCATGTCCCAGCATTTTTTTGCCATTCAGTAAGGTCATGGCTGATTTATGCTTAAATTCCCTGAACCCAGCTTTTCCCACATCAGTGCTATCTCTAATTAACAAAAAAAAACAATTTCTGATTTAAAAGGAACAAATGACACAGTAAAAACTGCTGCTTATGGAAGAAAATTCTGAACTCCACCCACCCTGCTTGTAATTCCTAAACTTCGCTCCTGGCTCTGATCTTTAGCTTTTGCCTCCGAGGTTGATCCACTGCACTGGTATATATTTGGTTATTAATTTGGATGATAAAGAATGTAGATAGAGATCTTTGAAATAAATATCAGTGGGTAGCACGTTTGCTAGCTAGTTTGAGTTCTGTTCATTGGGTGGGTTAAGCCAGCAAAAGCCTCAGTCTCTCAGGATCCACATTTTATTTATTTGTATTTTAGTTAGAGATAAAGCATGATATCAGGGTCTCCCGGCCCTCTGAGTCCTCGCTGCCCAGTTACACCCATATGAGCAATTAACCTGTAACCTGTGTGTCTTTGGGAGGAAACCAGAGCACCCGGAGGAAATCCCAGTCGCGGGGAGAATGTACTATCTCCTCACTGACAGCGGCGGAAGTGAACCCGGATTTCTGGCGCTGCAGTAGCGTTACGCCACCGTGCCTCACTTGCTGATGTCTGTCCGCAATCTGATTGAAAGCATGCGACGTTGTTGAGATTTGCTGTAGAGCTGTTGGTCAGACTCTGAAGCTCAGCCAAGCCTTTGTGCTGACGTGCAGAATTCTGACCGAGTGCGTGCTGGAGGGCATATAGCACCTAATGGGTTAACACTTGGGCAGTAACTGAGGGAACATCCATATGGGCAGACTGGAGACAGAGGAGCCTAGACTCCCAAATGGAGTAGGCAAAACTGTGAACTGGGGTGGGAGGAACAACACTGGGGGAAATGCTGCCCACCCTGTCCCCATGGATAGACTCTGTGCATAGAGGCTAAGCATCCAGATCAGAATGACTGGTTGTTGGGTGGAGAGGCCTGGTATTGGAAATGTATTGGGTTTGATCCAGAGGCAAGAGAGGCTGCTGAGGGACTGAGGAAAATGAAAGGCTAGCATCCTTAGACTGAGCAAGAGTGTGCTGTATTGGAACAGCGAGGACATTAGGAAGAAGGAAGAACCATTATTGGAAAACAGACAGGTTGTGCTGGCAATGAAGGCCCATGAGAAAAGGGCATTTGACCCAACAAACCTGCCAATTTATTTTCCAGGACAATATTCTTGGTGCTGTTTTTCTCACAATATGCACGGAACGTCAAGCTGCCTCTTCCGATTTATAAGTACAAGAAGGGATGGACAGCATACAAGCTACAGCTATTCAAAATGTTCCCGGTAAGTTGCTGGTAATCAGATGAGAACAGAGGGTTGATAGTCAGTCAGAGGTAATGATGTCCGGATTCCACAGCACATTCCATGTTACCTTACCTTCATTTGGGGTAAAAAAAACCGAACTTGTTACTGAAAGGGAGGCATGACCTGCTGTTATACTTTGCATAAGTTCATGGTGAGCCAAAGCCTTCAACAGCTGTAGCAATGCCTTTGTAATGTAGGGAATGAGTCAAACAATTTACATTCTTCTTTTAAATTTTGGCAATGTTTTGAGCCCCAATGTTCCCTAGAATGTCAGAGGTAACTCCACCATTCTTCATAGAAATGTGGATTTAGGATATTGTCTCTATCTGTTCTGAGTGCAGTTAGTTAGTCCTCTATTTAATGTCCTTTCCCAAAGGTCACTAGCTCAGTACTGGCATGCCAGCCAACAGTCATTTGTTTTGTCCCACTGTTTAAAAGGAACTGCCTGTGAAGCTCGCGTACTGTGCAGTGCACTGAGACGAGCAATGATGGTCAGCAATTGGCAAATCCCAGGTTGTAGTTGGTTCATGTGGAGAGGAGCATTGACCAGCAAGTGGTTTTACCTTTATGTAGTTAGCTTACCCCAAAGTGTTAACTGGGAGGAGACAGATGCATGTTGGCAGTGACAATTGGCTTGGTTGAAGAAATCAGTTTTGCAAGGTTTCTTAAGGAAAAGAGAGGCACACGTGAGGGTTAGAGAGGAGATTTCCGAGCTGCAGACTGGACAGCTTGAGGACACACCTGCCATTGGTGGGGGTATTATATGTGGGGATGCTCAAAAGCTTGGAACTGGAAGAGCACAGAAAACTCTTCCCAATGTAGAGATATGATTACAAAGTGGAACCTCCCTGCTGCTGGAAATGTCACTTCAGGATTCTCAAGCCAGTTTGAACAAATGAGCAACAAGTACAAAATGCTGGAGGAACTCGGCAAATCAGACAGCAGCTATGGAAGGGAATAAACAGTCAACATTTCAGATCAAGACCCTTCATCAGCACTGGAAAGGAAGGAAGTAGAAGCCAGAATATTAAGGGGAAGGCTGGCAGGAGATAGGTGAGATCTGGTGAGGGGGAATGAAATAAGAGTTGTAGGTGATAGGTGCAAGAGGTAAAAGGCTAAAGAAGAAGAAACCTAATAAAGGAGGACAATGGAAGAAAAGAAGGAGAAGGGTGTCCAGAGAGAGGTGATGGGCAGGTGTGGAGAAGAGAAGAGGTGAAAGGGTAATCAAAAGGGGGGATGAAATTGTCAGAGATTAGAGAAATCTATGTTCGTGCCATCGGGTTGGAGGGTACCCAGATGGAACGCGAGGCATTGTTCCTCCAATCTGAGTTTGGCCTCTTTGTGGCAGTAGAGGAGGCCATGGACAGTCATATTGGTATGGGAATGGAAAGATGGAAAGTTGAATTGAAATGGGTAGCCAAATGAGGTGTTTAACGTCTGTTGCAATGGAAATCCCTCGCAATGTATTACTCCTCACACTTGCATCTTGATTCTCGATCCAAGGGGGTTGAGCTTTCTCTCTTGGCCTAAAGCGATAATGGTCTAGCTACCCCCATCCCCACATTTCCTGAGGAGTCTGCAGAGATTCAGTATGACAGCTTGACAAACTTGGATAAACCTATAGATGTGTAGTGGAGAGTGTATTGACTGGCTGCATCGCGGCTGGTATGGAAACACCAACGCCTTTGAATGGAAAATCCTACAAAAGGGGGTAGATTTGGCCCGGTACATCACAGGTAAAGCCCTCCCAACATTTGAAATGTTGCTGTGGGAAATCAGCAACCATCATCAGAGACCCTCACCAGCCAACCCATGCACGTTTCTCGCTGCTGCCTTCAGGTAGAAGGTACAAGAGCCTCATGATTCGCACCACAGTTACTACCCCTCAACCATCAGGTTCTTCTACCCATCCTTTGAGGTGTTTGCACAACCAACGATCTCACTTTAAGGGCTCTTTATCTTGTTATCTTATGTTCTCGTATTTATTGCTATTTATTTATATTTGCATTTGCACCGTTTATTGTCTTCTGCACTCTGGTTGATCTTTCATTGATCCTGCTATAGATACTGCTCTATAGGTTTACAGAGTACACCCACAGGAAGATGAACCTCAGGGTGACATATGTATTTGGATAATAAAATTTACTTTGTGCTTCTGTCCGGAGTAATTTGGAGGACATTAGGCTTGGCCCAAGTATAAAAAAAATAGAAAATGCTGGAACACTCTACTGATCAGAGAGGGCAACAGAGTTAAAGTTTCTGATTGGTTCGGCCACAAGTCTTGGACCTGAAAGATCGTATCTGTTTAGAACATAGAATAGTACAGCACAGTACAGGCCCTTCGGCCCACAATGTTGTGCCAACCCTCAAACCCTGCCTCCCATATAAGCCCCCACCTTAAATTCCTCCATATACCTATCCAGTAGTCTCTTAAACTTCACTAGTGTATCTGCTTCCACCACTGACTCAGGCAGTGCATTCCACGCACCAACCACACTCTGAGCAAAAAACCTTCCTCTAATATCCCTCTTGAACTTCCCACCCCTTACCTTAAAGCCATGTCCTCTTGTATTGAGCAGTGGTGCCCTGGGGAAGAGGCGCTGGCTATCCACTCTATCTATTCCTCTTATTATCTTGTACACCTCTATCATGTCTCCTCTCATCCTCCTTCTCTCCAAAGAGTAAAGCCCTAGCTCCCTTAATCTCTGATCATAATGCATACTCTGTGCACAAATACTGCCTTGCATTCCAGCATATTCTGTTCTTATTTTGCATTTCGAGCGTGTGTGGTTATCTTTTTTTCATCTTCAGCTTCCTGCTGTAAACCAAACTGCCTAAGCAGGCAAGTGCTGGCTGTGCAGGAGATTGATCATCTGCTGGTTTCTTTATGGTCTGAACTGTACTGAACTTGTGTGGTGACAGGGGCAAAGGACCAGTGTTAATTCACCATTAAACTGGGAAAGAAACTTAAAAAGGAATTAAAGTTGCCGATAGTTGTGATAAGAGGTTATGAGTGTAGTTTATTGCAAATTTTCCTCTGACGCCTAATTGTTCCTCTACTTGCTGCTGGTTTGGCTCCTGTAGATTATTTTGGCCATCCTAGTGTCGTGGCTTCTGTGCTTCATCTTCACGGTGACTGATGTCTTCCCACCGGACAGCAACCAGTATGGCTACTATGCACGCACCGATGCAAGGAAAGGAGTTCTCTCTGTGGCGCCGTGGTTCAAAGTTCCTTACCCCTGTAAGTACGCACGCTCCGTGTTATTGCACTCACTGTCTGGAGCTGGTGAATGCCAGGCAGGAGTTCCTGATCGCCCCTTGCTGACTGAGCTGACGTATCTCCATGTGTTGTTGTGTGACTTGCGGGGGGGGGGGGGTGGACATAGAATCAGGAGACGTAGAGTCAGTATGGATAGAACTGAGAAATTCTAAGGGTAGAAAGACCCTAATGGGAGTTATCTACAGGCCCCCAAACAGTAGTCTGGATGTAGGGTGTAAGTTGAATCAAGAGTTAAAATTGGTATGTCGCAAAGGTAATGCTACAGTTGTTATGGGGGACTTCAACCTGCAGGTAGACTGGAGGAATCAGGTTGGTACTGGACCCCAAGAAAGGGAGTTTGTGGAGTCCCTCCGAGATGGATTCTTAGAACAGCTTGTACTGGAGCCTACCAGAGAGAACACAATTCTAGATTTAGTGTTGTGCAATGAACCGGATTTGATCAGGGACCTCGAGGTAAAGGAGCCATTAGGAGGTAGTGACCATAATATGATAAGTTTTAATCTACAATTTGAGAGGGAGAAGGGAAACTCGGAAGTGTCAGGCCAGCCTTCATAACAAGGGGAATTGAGTATAAGAGCAAAGAGGTCCTTTTGCAGCTGTACAGGGCCCTGGTGAGACCACACCTGGAGTACTGTGTGCAGTTTTGGTCTCCAAATTTGAGGATGGACATTCTTGCTATTGAGGGAGTGCAGCATAGGTTCACAAGGTTAATTCCCGGGATGTAGGGACTGTCATATGTCGAAAGATTGGAGCGACTGGGCTTGTATACTCTGGAATTGAGAGGGGATCTTATTGAAACATATAAGATTATTAAGGGATTGGACATGTTGGAGGCAGGAAGCATGTTATTGAAACATATAAGATTATTAAGGGATTGGACATGTTGGAGGCAGGAAGCATGTTCCCACTGATGGGTGAGTCTAGAACCAGAGGCCACAGTTTAAGAATTAGGGATAGGCCATTTAGAACGGAGTTGAGGAAAAACTTTTTCACCCAGAGAGTGGTGGATATATGGAATGCTCTGCCCCAGAAGGCTGTGGAGGCCAAGTCTCTGGAAGCTTTCAAAAAAGAGATGGATAGAGCTCTTAAAGATAGTGGAATCAAAGGTTATGGGGATAAGGCAGGAACTGGATACTGATTGTGGATGATCAGCCATGATCACAGTGAATGGCAGTGCTGGCTCGAAGGGCCGAATGGTCTACTCCTGCACCTATTGTCTGTTGGCTCTGCAGATAGGTCAGATGGTGAGCTCTAATTTGTATGGAGCTTCTCACAATCGCAGGATGCCCCAAATGCTTCTTTTTATGAGAGCGCAGAAGTTCCCACTGGTATATAATGTGCTGAAATGAAAATAGAAAATGCTGGATTTAACATTTCTTGGCCAGAAACTTTGACTCTGTAGATGCTGCCTGACCTGCTGAGTATTTCCAGAAAATCCTGTTTTTATTTCACATTTCCACCCCTTATATGCATTTGATTTTTAACCTTAGTGATGTTGTTTGAGGGTTAAATATTAGCCAGAGTTCTCCGTAGTTTTCAGGACGGCGCCTATCATTACAGACTCCCATCGCCCAGGTCTTGCCTTGTTCTCATTGCTGCCATCGGGGAGGAGGTACAGAAGCCTAAGGACACTTAATTAGACGCAGACACGCATGCATACAATACTTAACAGTTCCTTTTCTTTATCGTTACATATTTCATTGTACTGCCTCATAGGTAAAAGTTACACGTCATATGCTGGTGATATTAAATCTGATTCTGAACTAAGTTGTAGAATCAGTGTTGTACAGCGTGGAAACAAGCCCTTCAGCCCAAATCGCTTGTGTCAACCGGGATATCTATTTATCTGCGTTAGAACTATTTGCCTGGATTTGACCCATATTCCTCTTAAACGCTTTCTATCCATAGACCTGTCAATATTATTTAAAACATTGTAATTAGACCATAAAACATTGCAGCAGAGTTAGGCCATTTGGCCCATTGACTCTGTTCTGTCATTTCATCATGGCTGATCCTTTTTCCCTCTCAACCCCAATCTCCTGCCTCCCCCCCCACCCCATCCCTTCGTGCCCTGACCAATCAAGAATCGTATCAACCCCTGCCTTAAATATACATAAAGATTTGGCCTCCACAACTGCCTGTGGCAATGAATTCCACAGATTCACGACTTCCTGGCTAAAGAAATTCCTCCTCTTCTTTGCTGCTGGATGACAGTGCAACACTTTTTTTAAAAATCTTTTTTATTGATTATTATTGAGATCAACAAAAAAAACATTAAAGTAATCAAGTCAACATGTCAGTATGTACAATGAGGAATCAAATTACCAAATAACTGATTAACAAAGCTAAACAATGTATCGATAATAATAAGAAAAAATAAAGTGTTAAGAATACTCCAGCATTCTTATGGTGCTCTGGTTATCTAAGTGTGTCAACTGAGGTTTATGTACTTAACGCCCTGGATTTAAATTCATACACAGCCTTCAGATTGGATTTGAGATGCAGATAGCAGTGACTTTACTCTCTCCCTTTCCTCCTTTCTACCCCATTAACTAAAAGCAGAGAATCTATTAATGGCTGCCTTGTGTCACAGTGGTGGGAGGAAGGAGCCTCAAGCTAATGTGACACTGTCTCCTTGCCCTAACACTTTAAAACCCAAGAACATGTGTGGGAGATTAACCAAGGGTGGGAGGAGACAAATGCAGAGAAAAGTACTGACATCAGGTGGGTTGAATTGGAATGTTGCACATTCTGCCCTATTCACAACAGCTTCATTAATAGTTTGATCCCAACTGCAACATGCAATTTAGGATACCAAAGAAAGCGTAAGCAATGAAAATAAATCTTACTTTTTGAGTTGTGTGAAATTTATAAACAGTATTATGCTATGCAATAGTGGCATGCTTCTTTTGCCTATCGTTAACAGCAGTTTTAATTATAAATATCCAGTCTGTGGTTGCATTATTATGGGTTCCACCAAGCAAGGTAGTTGTTACAGTGGGCTATACCACCCAGGACGGTGTCTCCTTGGGCGGAGGTGGGGGGTGGTCACCAGGTCGCTCTTGGCTGCTCCAAGGCCTTGCTGTAAGCAGAGCTATCCCCAGACTTGGCAAACCTGAACAGTGCTCTCCTTGGGATGGGATCGGTCGCCTGCCACGCTCTCTAAGGTTTGTGCATTGGCTGAAAGCGAGCTAATAAGCTAAAGCACTCCAGTCACAAATAACGGAAAATCTGTAAATGCTGGAAATCCAAGCAACACACACAAAACGCTAGAGGAACTCAGCAGGCCAGGCAGCATCTATGGAAAAGAGTACAGTCAATGTTTTGGGCTGAGACCCTCCAGCAGGACAGTGAGTCCTGCTGGAGGGTCTTGGCCTGAAACATCGACAATACGCTTTTCCATAGAGCCTGCCTGGCCTGCTGAGTTCCTCCAGCATTTTGTATGTTGCTTAAAGCACTCCAGTGATGACTTGGAGCAACACAAAGTGCTGGAGGAACTCAGGCAGCATCTGCGGAGAGATGTGGACAGTCAGCATTTCGGGTCAAGACCCTTCAACTGGGTTGGCTTCGGATGAGGGGTCTTGAACTGAAACGTTGATGGAGCATTTCCCTCCACAGATGCTGTCTGACCCGACTGTGTTCCTCCAGCACATTCTGTGCTCTAAATGCCAGCATCTGCAGTGTCTTGTATCTCAAGATATAAGCTTTATTTAATTACAACATTTAAGCTGTTTCTCCCCCCAGAAATGGATGTGCCCAATGACTAGCAAATTGCCATAATTATTTAAAATAAACATTAGTTTTCACAGTTTTGTCTGTAACTCAGCTGGGGATTTTTTTTGAAGCTCACCTGGCTTGGTTGACAGGGGTCTGTGAAGGTTGTGACGTTGAAGCTCTCGATCTTTGAACGGTACTGACCATTGTGCTGGTTCTTTGCAGGTCAGTGGGGTGTCCCGACCGTCTCAGCAGCTGGAGTGATAGGGATGCTGAGTGCAGTGGTTGCCAGTATCATTGAGTCCATCGGTGATTACTACGCCTGTGCCAGGCTGTCCTGTGCTCCTCCCCCACCGGTTCATGCAATCAACAGGTACCTAAACACAGGAGGAATCCTGTGCCTGTGTGTGTAAAATCGTTGTTAAATTATTCTGCTGTAACTCACTGTTTTTGCTTTTTCCCCTCATTCCTTTCTTCCTTCCCTTGGATTTCTCTGCTATTAATCCCTAAACTTTTTATCTTTTTCCTTTTACAGTATATTTTCTTTTGCTCTCCCTGTAGGTACGTGCTCGCCTCGTGTCTGCTATTTGCTCTTTCATCGTTCCGTTGCCCCTTTTCTTCCAACCCCTTGAACTCATCTTTTTCTGCATTTTCTTCACCTTTTCCTGCTGGGTCTTCCTCTCAACCCGACCATTGAACTTTTTGCCACAGGTTTGCTCATCTGTGTGTGTGCGCACACATCTCTCTGTCCTTGCGTTTATGACCTCTAAATGGCATGTTTGGAAATGTATTCATTTGGAAGTATTGGCCATTAGTTGCCCCTAGTGACAGTCACCCTGGTCAGAGCAGTTCCTGTTTCTCTCCCCTTTTTAATGAGTACATTGTGTCCTCTGCACTCGACTCATTCATTTGTTCATCGGTTGCCATGGACGCCATCTTGCAGATGAGGCTAGATTCACTAAAGATCTGCTTCAACTCATTCTGCTTCAAGTCAACACAACCTAGCCTCAGTTGTGTGAAAGTGAGAGACAAGCTTTTAATTTTCAGGAGAGTCAGCATCAGGGCCAGGGTTGTTGCTGTGCTGGGCCAGGATCGTTGGATCCCACAATTCAAACTTGGACTTGGAGCTTCTGGTTGAGAGTGTTAGCTATGCAACAGCTTGTCACTGGATTAAGAGTGCAGTGGGCTGTTAGACTAGAGACAAGAGTCTGAGCAGCTGGGTAACTAAATAAATAATCAGAAATAAAACCCGAGTATCAGTAATGGTGACACTTAAGTGACCAGGTAATTCTAAAAGATCTTCTGGTCCACAGGTCCTTCATTGGGAAGAATTGCCATCATAGTTTTTTAAATTATGAGAGACACAGATAGAGTGAATAGAACATAGGAAACAGGAGCAGGAGTAGGCCATCTGGCCCGTCAAGCCTGCTCCACCATTCAATAAAATCATGGCTGATCTGGCCATGGACTCATCTCCACCTACCTGCCTTTTCCCCATAACCCTTAATTTCCCTACTATGCAAAAATCTATCCAAACTTGTCTTAAATATATTTACTGAGTTAGCCTCCACTGCTTCACTAGGCAGAGAATTTCACAGATTCACCAATATCTGGGAAAAGCAGTTTCTCCTCAGCTCCATCTTAAATATTCTCTCCTGAACCTTGAGGCTATGTCCCCTAGTTGTAGTCTCACCTACCAGTTTTTCTGCCTCTGTCTTATCTATTCCTTTCATAATTTTGTATGTTTCTATAAGATCTCCTCTCATTCTTCTGAATTCCAGCGAGTACAGTCCCAGGCAACTCGGTCTCTCCTCATAGTCTAACCCCCTCGTCTCTGGAATCAACCTGGTGAACCTCCTCTGCACCTCCTCCAAAGCCAGTATATCCTTCCTGAAGTAAGGGCACCAGAACTGCACGCAGTACTCCAGGTGCGGCCTCACCAGTACCCTGTACAGTTGCAGCATGACCTCCCTGCACATAAATTCACTCCCTCTAGCAATGAAGGCCAACATTCCATTTGCCTTCTTGATAGCCTGCTGCATCTGCAAACCAACCTTTTGTGATTCATGCACAGACACTCCCAAGGCCCTCTGCATTCAACATATCGTGAACAGTTGAGGGCCCAGCACCAACCCCTGTGGCACACCACTCACCACTGATTGCCTACCAGAGTAACACCCATTCCGACTCTCTGCTTTCTATTAGTTAACCAATGCCCTATCCATGCTAATACATCACCCCCAACTCTATGTATCCTTACCTTTGTGGATGTTTTTTATGCAGCACCTTATCGAACGCCTTCTGGAAGTCCAAGTTAATAATATCCATCTGTTCCCCTCTATCCACTGCGCTCATTATATGCTCAAAAAACTCCAGTAAGTTTATCAAACAGGACTGCCTTTTCTTTCCAGATGCCTCACTATTTCTTCCTTAATGATAGTTTCAAGCATTTTCCCAGCTACAGATGTTAAACTAACTATAGTTACCTGCCTTTTTGAACAGTTGTGTGACATTTGCCATCTTCCAATCTGTCAGGACTTGCCCAGAGTCCAGAGAACTCTGGTAAATTATCACCAAAGCCTCTCCTATAACTTCTGCCATTTCTTTCAGTACCCTGGGATGCATTCCATCAGGACCAGGGGACTTTACTATCTTTGGGCCCATAGCTGGAATCTTTTACCCAGAATCAAAATAATATTAGAGGGCTTACATTTAACGTGAGGTGGTGGCAGAGGGTGGGGGTCATGGTTAAAGGAGATGTGTGGAGCAGGTTTGTTTTACACAGAGTGGTGGATGCCTGAAATGTGTTGCTGGTGATTCGTGGTGGAGGCAAATACCATAAGACTTAGGAGCAGAATTAGGGCATGCAGCCCATCGAGTGGGCTCTGCCATTCCATCATGGCCAAATATGAAGAGGCTTTTAGATAGGCATGTGAATGTGCAGACGATGGAGGGATATGGTTGGTGTGCTTGCAGAAGGGACTGATTTAACTGGTGTGTTAATCACGAGTTTTGATTAGTTTGGCACAACATTGTGACCAAGGGGCCAGTTCCTGTGCTGTGCTGTTGTATGTAATGCATACGTTAGATGCAGCTGTGTGTGTGTATATGTCTGTGAATGTGTGTGCTGTAAGGGGGTGCGGCTGGAATCCTGGTTTTCTTCATCTGTGTGTGTACAATTGTACAGTATGTGTTTATGTAGGTGTGCATCTGATGTATGTGGCGTCTGTGTGTGTGATGTACTGGTTTTAACCTGTGTGTATGATTGTATTCTGTAACTATGGCTGGGGGGCAAATCGGAAGCCTGGTTTCTGAGAGAAAGATGTGGCTAGGTTGTGAGCTGCTGGGTGGAATGCCCTTAGCCTGTCATATAGATCTTTTCAAGTTATACCACAAATAGCGCCTAGGTCACCTTCCCCACATCAAACAACCCCTGCATCACAGTGGTGATCCTATCAACTGTCACGTAGCTAGCTGTTTCTGTAGAAGAGCTCGGTGTTCGTGAGGCCTCCCTGCTGCAGAGGCGGGTGCAGTGTTGTTTCAAATCACGAACATGAGATTCTGCAGAAGCTGGAAATCCAGAGCAACACACGTACACAAAATTCTGGAGGAAGTCAGCAGGTCAGGCAGCATCTATGCAAATAAATAGTTGACGTTTCGGGGTGTGACCCTTCTGGACTGCAGAGGAAGAGGGAAGATGTCAGAGTAAGAAATTGGGCGGCGGGGTGGGAAGGAGCACAAGCTAGAAGGTGTTAGGTGAAGCCAGGTGGGTGAGGGAGAGGGATGAAGTAAGTAGCTGGGAGGTGATAGGTAGAAAAGGGAATGAACTGGAAAAGAAGGAATCATCTAGGAGAGGACAGTGGACCTTGGGAGGAAGGGAAAGAGGATGGGCAGGAGAAGAGAAGAGGTAAGAGGGGTACCAGAGTGGTGAATGGAGGGGAAAAAAGGGGAAGGTAAAGGTGTCCTTCTTCAAAGAATGGTGTTTCCCTTCTTCCACTATTGATGCTGCCCTCACCCACATTTCCTCCATTTCCTGAACGTCCGCCTTCACCACTTTAACAGGGATAGAGTTCCTCTTGTCCTCACGTTCCACCCTATGAGTCTCCACGTCCAGTACAACATTCTCCGTAGCTTCCGCTATCTTCAGTGGGCCCCTACCACCAAGCACGTCCTTGCCTCCCCATCCCCCCCCCCCCCCCACTTTCCACAGGGATCACTGTCTCAGGATTTCCTTGTCCCTTCATCCCTCCCCACTGACCTCCCTCCTGGCACCTATCCCTGCCCATTCACCACCTCCTTCACCTCCATCCAGGGCCCCAAACAGTCTGTCCAGATGAGCAACACTTCACCTGCTAATCTGTTGGGGTCACCTAATGAATTCAGTGAGACCGGACATAGATTGGGGGGACTGCTTTGTCAATCATCTTCATTCCATCTGTAAAAAGCAGGATTTCCTGGTGACCAACTATTTTAATTCCCGTCCCCATTTCCTGTTCGACATGTCAGTCCATTGCCTTCTGTGCTGGTATGGTGAGACAACTTCTCATGTTCTGTCCAGGTAGCCTCCAATCTGAGTGCAGGAGCATCAATTTCTCCAACTTCTGGTAACTTTTCCCCATCCCCCTTACCTTTCCTTCTATTCTCCTCTCTGGTCCCCCTCTTAGCTCTTTTCTCCTTTTCACCTGCCTGTCTCCTCCTCCGGTGCCCCTTCTCCTTACCTTTCTCCCATGGCCTACTCTCCTCTCAGATTCCTTCTTCTCCAGCCCTTCGCTTTCTTCACCTACCACCTCCCAGTTTCTCACTTAATTCCACCCCCCCCGCCACCTACCTGGTTTGACCTTCTAGCTTGCACTCCTTCCCCTCCCACCCCCGCACTTTCTTATTCTGGCTTTTTGCCCTTTCCTTTCCAGTCCCAATGAAGGGTCTTGGCTCGAAAGGTCGACTATTTATTTATTTCCATGGATGCTGCCTGACCTGCTAAGTTCCTCCAGTATTTCAAGATTATCCTTCAAGATTAATTATAATTCAACCATACATGAATACAGCTAAACAAAACAGCGTTCCCCCGGAGCCAAGGTGCAAAGCACAGTCATACATAGCACAAGACACTTATGGCACATATAAGATAACAGTAAACATATAGTCACACAAAAAATATAATATAGCCCAAGTCCAAGAGTGACATCCTGCAGATTGATGGTGCACGGCTGATTGTTGGCAGGAACAAGGCCTCAACAGTCCGTAGACAAATGCTTGCATCCAATCCACCTCGTCTTCCACCAAGTGAACATCAGAGGGCAGCACTGGAGGGGGGGGGCCTGCCCACAATCCAGCATGGACGCTGTGGCCTGAGGCCTAGTCCGCACTGCAACAGAGGCCATGATCTGGACTCGCAGTTTACTACATTACCAATGTCCAACAGGGTTGTGCAATCACAAGAAAAATAACCAAAGTAATCACTCTCTGTTAGACTGCACACCACCTTCGTACACTGACTCTGATGCTTTCCTGCAGCAGGCAGCAACACAAGCTGCACCAAATCCAACTCTTCTAGCTTAGTCAATTTGCTGATGAGGTAGTTCTACGATACCTGAAGTTCTTAAAAGTCCGGATTTGTTTTATGATCATAAAGAAGAAGTTTAAAAAGGACCAAAGCACCTTTGTTGGCTATGAGTAGGTCACTGTTGCCGGAAAGCCAATTTGATTTTCCAATGTCTCTGGAAAATCTATAATGACCTTGACTGCGTCAATAGCTCAGCATCCTCAACTCCCAAGGTAAGAATTCCTGGAATTCTCTTCCATTCAGAGAAGAAATTCCTCCTTGGTCATAGTTTGGTGACCCTTTATCTTGAAACTGTCTTCCTAGTTCTAGAAAATCTCAGCAGCTGAGGCAGCATCTACGGAGAGGAATAAACAGGCGATGTTTCAGGCCAAGATTCAGTCCTGATGGTGGGTTTTGGCCTAAATTGTCAACTGTATATTCCTCCCCGTGGGTGCTACCTGGCCCACTGCGTTCCTCCAGCACTTTACATGTGTGTGTGTGGCTCTGCATTTCCAGCATCTGGGGAATCACTCGTGTTCCTAGTTCTACGTTCCCCTCTCAGCATCCATCTTGTCAGTCCACCATGGAATCGTGTTTTCCAATAAGGTCACCACTTATTCTTTTAAACTCCTGTGAAGCTAGTTCTGGTCAACTCAATATAAAGCAAGCCCTTCACCCCAAGAATGAGTCAAATATATCTTGTCTACACAAACTACAGTGCGAGATCCTAAAATCTTGCTAAAAATAACGGGACCAAAGCTGTAGCAGTCCTCCAGTGGTCTCATCAAATGCCTGAAGTTTTAGCAAGAATTGATTACCATTGTGCAACTTAACAGCCCACTGGGGGAATTTAGCAGGTCAAGCAGCATCTGTCTATGGTACAGCGGATAGGGCTAGACGTAGGATTAAGACAGATGCTGTTTATTTTGTTGGGGGTCATTCTGGAGTTATGACATTATGGATTGCGTAGTTATGGTTTAACTAAAATGAGAACCAGTCCTCAGGAAATAAAACCTGTACACAATTTATCTTCCCACATAGGAACTCAGCAGGCCAGACAGCATCTGTGGAAAAGAGTAAACAGTCAATGTTTCGGGCCGAAACCCTTCTTCTGGACTGTTTTGGATCTCCAGCATCTGCAGATTTTCTCCTGTTTGATAATTTAACTTTGTTGCTGGTGAAACCAATCATTGGGTGTGGGGTATTCTCTGTCCCATTGAAACTACCCAAGGCTAGATAATAGATGAATGTCCTGCTAATTAGCACATTGTTAAAAGTATCACTGCCTCTTCATGCGCAGTTCAGGACAGATCTGTTTTGGTACTTAACCTGCTGGTTTGTTGTACGTTCACTGAGCCGTCCTTCAACACTAACAAAAAGACTGTGGTTTGGCTGCCTGGACTTCGTACTCAAACGCTTTTGGAATAGACACCAGTATTGAATATTCAAAGCAGGTTGTGCTAGTTTGGGATGTGCTGCTATTATGAATGTGTATTCTGCAAATTTAAAATGCTAAAGTTAAGTAGGCGATTATAGCAATTGAAACTGTAATTAACGGTTTATAGTTATTTTTGTGTTGAAGGTCAGGAGGGTGAAACTCTCCCGCACTCATTCTCCTGAAGGTTTGCTGTATGAATAAAAACTTTTTATTTGGGCCAAGGCCCAGTCCTGGCATGTAGGAAGGATCTGATTGGGAGGGCCCCTCTCATAGCCAGCCAGGCTAGGTCCTGGTGAGGCCTTGCAGTGGAGCGTTCTACCAGATAGTCTGGACAATCTGATTGGGGAACAATGCTGCAGTGTCTGCAGGACCTTCTGTGTTGACCACTGCCTGATGGCCTTGTAATCAAATGCCATTCTGACCTGTCAGTCCATGGCCTCCTCTACTGCTGTGATGAGGCCACACTTAGGATGGAGGAGCAACACCTTATATTCTGTCTGGGTAGCCTCCCACCTGGTGGCACGAACATCGATTTCTTGAATTTCCAGTAATTGTCCCCCCACCCTTTCACGATTCCGCATTCCTGTTTTTCTCCCTCACCTTATCTCCTTACCTGCTCACCACCTCCCTCGGGTGCTCCTCCCCTTTCCTTTTCTTCCATGGTCTTCTGTCCTCCTATCAGATTCCCCCCTGACCAGCCCTTTATTTCTGTCACCAATCAACTTCCCAGCTGTTTATTTCACCCCTCCCCCTCTCCCGAGTTTCACCTATCACCTATCACCTGGTACTTCCTCCTCCCCTCCCCTACCTTCTTACTCTGACTTCTCTTTTTTCCAGTCCTGATGAAGGGTTTTGGCCCAAAATAGCGATGGTTTACCGTCGGCCCTCCTTATCCGCGAGTTCCGCATGCGCGAATTCAACCAACCGCTAATCGAGAAAACCCGGAAGTGCTCTTCGACCACTTGTTGTTCGAACATGTACAGACTTTTTTTTCTTGTCATTATTCCCTAAACAATGCAGTATAACAACTATTTACATAGTATTTACATTGTATTAGGTATTATAAGTAATCTAGAGATGATTTAAAGTATACGGGAGGATGTGCGTAGGTTATCGTGGATCAGGGTCAAAAAAAACCGCAAGTTCTCTTACTAAGTAAGTCGGAACAGGTACGTCCGGTGTTATTTAGCATCAGTTAGTCAAACATTTGTCTTAGTATATAGTATATATTTTACCTTTCTATACATATAAAACACTTAAAAAACATATGTTTCAGCGCCGGGCTCGAGAACGGAAATTCCCAAGTTCGATCCGATGACAGAGCGCTCCCGAGCTTGCTCTCCATCCGTGCCAGGTTGATATGGAGGATCAAAAACCCGAAACCCCAAAACGCAGTAATTAAACCACTGCGTTGCTTAGTAATAATTGTAGCTTTCATCGGGGCAGGGCCTTTCTCACTTTATCCTTTAAAATTGTTCCAATCATTGACCGACTGTAGCCTAACGTTTTTCCAATGACTGATGGCGTTTCACCTCTTTCCAATCGCTTTATTATTTCCACTTTATTTTAAATCGTGATTATTTTCATGAATAGAAACACTGCGCATTTAGAGCTCTGCCGCCGGGTCCTAAGGTCCACCGCATTTAGACAGGTTGAATAAGGGACTTGAGCATCCAAGTTTTTTTGGTATCCGCGAGGGGTCCCGGAACCAATCCCTCGCGGATAAGGAGGGCCGACTGTACTCTTTTCCGTAGGTGGTGCCTGACCTGCTGAGTTTCTCCAGCATCTTGTGTGTGTGTTCCTTTGGATTTTCAGCATCTGTAGACTTTCTCGTGTTTATATTTTCCAGTTACAGCTCCCGTGTGTCTCCAGTTTTAGTCAGTCGCTACAGTTTTGACCTAAAACACTTGACAATTCCTGGCACCCTCCCCCACCCCACCCTCCCCAGCAGATGTTCCCGATTCCAGCATCTGCAGACTCTTACATCTCTCTTGATTACTTTTGTGCTGCATTTCCTTTGCACTGACCACCCTCACTAAGGTGCTGAAAATTACCTCTTGCTCCTGACTGGGTGCTGCTTTTAATAAAGGCCTAGCTAGCTTGCTGCTTGGTGGCTCTCCAAGGTTATTTCATTTGATTTGGCTGAACTTTAATAAGTCTAGAAAGGAAGGAAAAGTCTGTTCAATACTTGGGTTCCTGCCTTATTACTCAATGATCATGACCTTGGCTCCTATACTGGACCATAATTTCAGATCTATTTCTAATTTGTGATGCCTAACATGATTGAACTCCCTGGGTAACTTGGGCTGGAGGTCCCACAAACATGAGAAAGGTCTGATGAAGGGACCTGGCCTGAACTGTTGACTGTTCACTCTTTTTCCATTGATGCTGCCTGGCCTGCGGAATCCCTCCAGCACTTTGTGTTGCTTTGGGTAGGAGTTGACTGTCAAGGGTTGATTTGCTTCTCATTGCAGTACCCAAGCAGTTGTTCTTACCTTGGTGTTTCTGTGTCTGCAGGGGCATCATGATTGAAGGTTTATCCTGTGTACTGGATGGGCTGTTTGGCACTGGAAATGGTTCCACGTCCTCCAGCCCCAACATCGGAGTGCTGGGAATCACAAAGGTAAGAGCACATCTGGAATTTGCAGCGGCTGAGCCTCATCAATTGAGCTGCCACCTCTGTTAGAGTTTGCCACGGCCTGACCCTGTTAAATTGTCTTTCACAGGCGTGGTGGGGGTGTTTCTGGTATCAAATTTCTCCATGGTGGCCACCTTTAAACAACAGTTTGGAGTATAAACTGTCAAGTGAAACACATCACAATGGATTCAGTGGCTGAGTGAGGAACACCCTCCAACCCCAGTTCAGCTGCTCAACTCCTGTGGCTATTTGTTTTGTCTATTGCAGGGTTGTCTTAATGCCATGGATCCCTACCACTAGCCAATGGGTCTGTGGACCCTAGGTTGTGATCCCCTGGTCAAGACCATCCTGGACATTCTCTGCTGTTCATCGAGAACAAAAGAAACTGGAATTCGCACTCACTGCTTCCCCCAGATGAAATGAGCAATCAGATGTCCACGGTGGACGGGCCTTCACTTTTTATCTCGGGCTTTGATCTGGAGATAAGGTTGGGGTGCTGCCATCCCCCTCTGTTGGATCACCAACAGCCACAAACTGGTCAGCAGGCAACAAATACCATAGCACAGAGCACTGGAAATGCCGCTGCCCTACTGACCTGGCGTTACTCCTCTGAAGTTACGAGCCTTTCGCAATTGTTCTCTACAAATCTGAAAGGCTTCCAAATCAAAGCTCAAAGTAAATTTATTATCAGAGCACATGTATGTCACCGTGTACAACTCTGAGAGATTCTTTTTCTTGTGGGCATACTCAGGAAATCCAAGAAACGTAATAGAATCAGTGAAGGACCCGAAGGACCTGATCCTGGGTTGACTGATCCCAGGCACAGTGTGACGGTCGTCTCTGCATTGCATTGCCTCCTGGTTTTCCTGCTGGCCATGGTGCTGATTTTGTTTTGGACCTGTCCTCATTGATAACCCTCTCTGGTGTCGCAGGTGGGAAGCCGGAGGGTGATACAGTACGGGGCTGTGATGATGCTTCTGCTGGGGACCGTCGGAAAGTTCAGCGCACTCTTTGCCTCGCTCCCGGACCCAGTCCTCGGAGCACTCTTCTGCACTTTGTTTGGTACGTTGCTGTTTTATGTTGAGATCTTCATTGTCTAACATCTGGAACAGCTGCCTGGGGTGACAGTTCGGCATGGGTGGTGTAGATTTAACGGGCTGGCTTGCGGGTTGGTTGGGGCAAGGGTTGATGGTTCACCTTGCATCCTCTGTTGGGCACGTGGCCAAGTGGTTAAGGCGTTCGTCTAGTGATCTGAAGGTCGCTAGTTCGAGCCTCAGCTGTGGCAGCGTGTCTATGTCCTTGAGCAAGGCACTTAACCACACATTGCTCTAGTGTCTGTGTGAGGAGTGGCGCCCCACACAGATTTCCAATCTGCGCCTTGTAAGGTATGAAAATGCCCAACACAGGCCTCTCATGGTCTGAGTGGACGTTCCCTCCCTCCCTCACATCCTTTACCTTGGATCCAGTAACTGCAGGTCTCAGAACCCACTAAGACGGCGGTGGAAACGCTCAGCAGGTCGGGAAATATTACCTCTGTTCCTCTGTCTGCAGGTGCTGCCTGACCTGCTTAGTGTCTCCACTCCCTGCTGCTGCTGGTTTCCAGCAGTTTCCGTTTTCATTTTGCACCTGCAGATTTTATGTTTGCTTTTTCATCGAGTGTACTGACAGTGACAGGTGAGCAAGAAAGAGCTGAGTGACTGAGGGCGGGGAAGGGTTGGCCCATTCATACCCTTCCAGTTGCATTCAGTCTGCCCCCATCCGGGCATGGGTTTGTTAGGAGGTTATGGCCCAGTCCCAACACCGAGAGATTCAGACTGAGATTTTTTTATCACGTGTACATTTTAACAGTGAAATGCCATCGTTTGCATTAACAACCAGCCCACCTGGGGAGGTGCTGGGTGAGGTGGGGGGTGAGGTGGCTGGCAGCTCACAAGTGTGCCACATATTTCAGCCCCAGCATTGCATGCTCACCATGCTTAGCAGAACAACACAGAACATACCAAGTGACAAGGCAACAGCAGCCAAAACAAGCCCTGTTCCTCCCTCCCACCCACCCACATACTGTGTATACACAGTCTTCTAACCCCTGGATTTGATTATTCTCCAGCCATGTCCACATCGCTGACCTTCGAGCCCGGAGTGGAGCCTTAGCACTTCGGCCTGTCCTCAAACTCTCCCATGTCCCTGTTCCTAAGCCCTAACTCCCCTCCCTGTCTCCAAAACCATCCCCATGAACCTTAAAAAAAACAACTACTCTGATCCGTGACTTTGTCACAGATCGCAGCTCGTTGCCATTTTGGCGCCTGGGTAGACGGAAGTTAATAGCTTGTTGGTGGGCAGGGAATGGATGAGCACCAGGGACTTGGGGGGCGGCGGGGTGGTGCAGGTGTGATGTCAGTACTGCTGGGCAGGGATTACTCATGAGGTGCTGCACTTTCAGAGGGAATGTACTGAAGGAGAACAGCACTGCCCATGTTCTGCTCTTCATAAACATGAGGGTTGTCCAGCAGGTTTAGGTGGTTCAAGCAGACATGAGGTATTTTGGCATCGGCTGCAGGTAATCAGTTCTCCTGGCATCCAACCTGTTTCCCTCGCTGGGCCCTGCCATTTTGAGGAGCTTGCTGGGGCAGAAAGTCTGCCAGTGGGAGGAGGTCAGTTGAGATATTTTCCGGTGAAGAAGCCTTTTTTGGTAATCGTAACACTTTGCTTGCAGGGATGATTACAGCTGTGGGACTGTCCAACCTTCAGTTTGTTGACCTCAACTCCTCTCGCAACCTCTTTGTCCTTGGATTCTCCATCTTTTTTGGTCTCGTGTTGCCTAGCTACTTGAAGCAGAATCCCCTGGTAACAGGTAGGTCTGCCTTGTCTTCCCTGGTCCTGCCTGTCATTCCTTCTGAAACTAGTAGCAATGGGCTCCAGTGGACCCTTAGTGTCTTTTGGAAACATTTCAACATTTCCCCGGCCAGGTCCTAGCACAGCTGCAGCTGCCTGAATGGCCATTTGGGTTTTGCAATTCTGAGAACCATTTCCTACCTTAAATCGGCACTAACCAAACACTCAGTTGTGGGGGTCTGGACTTGCCCTCACAAGACCACCTCAGCCTTTTCCACTCTCAGCTCTGAGCACGGTCTCCGTGCAGTTCTTCATTCTCTTTATACCTCATTCTCTTTATACCTCATTCTCTTTCACATTGCCTCTGCTTTATCTCCGCTCGGGCAAGCCTGGCTTGGCCATCCATTGCCCCACCTTGTTAGGCAACTGGATGCCTTTGCCGGATTCAGCCTGAAGGGCTGAGTGCTCCAGTTCAAGAGGAAGAATAAGCCTGTGCACCCATCGAGCCACGCAGGCCTGGCTTTTTGCCTAGTCCCATCTACCTGCACCGGGACCATAGCCCTCCATACCCCTCTGATCCATGTACCTATCCAACCTTCTCTAAAATGCCACAACTGAGCCTGCATCCACCATTTCTGCTGACAGCTTGCTGCACATTCACAACACTCTCTGAGTGAAGAGTTCTCTCTCAGATTCCCCTTAAATATTTTACCTTTCAACCACAATCCATAACCTCTAAAGATTTTTAAAATTGCTCTGTTTGTCCCACGTGCAACGAAACATCCAGAGAAGTGCTTCGTTTGCGTCAAATCAAATGAGTGAGGATTGTGCTGGGTAGCCCACAGGTGTCACCATGCTTCCGCTGCCCACAACTCACTAACCTTAACCATACATCTTTGGATGTGGGGGGGAAACCAGAGCACCCAGAGGAAACCCACATGGTCACAGGGAGAACGTACACACTCCTTACAGACAGTGGTAGAACTGAACACTGATCATTGGTCGCTGGCACTGTAAAGCATTGCTCTGAGCGCTACATCATCATGTTACCCTTGTGGATTGCCAAGGCTTCCTGAACCCCCTCCCCTCCTCTCCGCACTCTTGCCTCCAGGATACGAAGTTTGAGATTACTTTGCCACTTGCGTTTCAGCTGTCTTTTCTGTTTCTTTCCCCTCTGCTTTTCTTGCACTGGATCCAGTTCTTCCTCCACTCTATTGCCCCCTTGCTTTGTACTGTCTGAAACTGGCCACACCAAGCAATCCGCCTTAATCCCAGCCTCGCTGATTCAGAGGTGGCCAAACAGTAGTTTGGGAGACGTGTGCTGTTCTTTAACTGTTCCGGACATGCAGCAAGCAAATCCATTAGTGGATGGTTCAGTGCACGATTTCTCTGATCTTGTGGGTGGAGAGGGTGCATGTATCTGAGAGGGCAAGAGTGCTCAGTGACAACCAAGGACGTTGGTGGAATTGGCAGTGTGGGCTCTCTAAATAAATTGTCCTTTTTAATGAGGACAGATCGCTTATAACACCCAGTGCGCGTAGAATCATAGGACTATGACAGCAGACCGCTACCGTGGGACTGTGCCCAGGATACATGAACATGTGCATGTGGGATGCCTACAGTCATTAGATACAATGCTTCTATGTAACCTGGGTCATAAAGTTTTGGAGCAATACAGCATGAAAATAAAACCTTCACCCCAATTGTAGTCTTTTCTGTGGTTTCTATTGCAGGTCAGTGGGACCAGGCAGAAAATGGTTTGGCACAGCCAAGAAGGGCCAAAAGGCCTGTTTTTGTGCTGTAGTTTTTTCTATGGTTTCTAATTCATCCATGCTGACCGAGATGCTTATCTAATCTAGTTCCTTTTACTTGTGTTTTGTCTGTATTCCTCTCGATCAGGGGTTCCCAACCTTTTTTAATCCATAGACCCCCTCCCAACCATTAACCGAGAGGTCTGTGGATCTCAGATTGGGAGACCCTGCTCTAAACCTTTCCTATCCGTGTGCATAAGCAAATTTCTATTAAGTTCTGTTGCTGTACCTGCCTCTACTTTCTCTGGCAGCTCGTACCATATGTGCAGCACCCTCTGGTAAAGAAGTTGCCCCCTTGGGTTCCTTTTAAATCCTAATTATGAGAGGATGTATTCACTACTCTTAAGTCTCATTGGAAAACAGTGCTAGATTAATTTTGTTAATGACCATACCACTGTTGAATTTGTACGAAAACAGAAAAGAGGCTTGAAGTGAGGCAGTCCCTTTTGTAAATAATTTGTCAGTGTAATCTCTCTCTCTCTCTCTCTCTCTTCTTCTCCCCCCCCTACCCCCACCCCCACCTCTCTGTCTGTCTCTCCCTCTTGTCTCTGTACTATTGGACAGTATTGGTTACTTTGGGATTTCCTCGCAGGTATCGCTGAAATTGATCAAGTCCTGAACGTGTTGCTGACTACTGCCATGTTTGTGGGCGGCTGTGTTGCATTCATCCTGGATAACACCATCCCAGGTGGGTTTGATTTGGTTAAGCACACATTAGATGACCTTGCGCTCTCCTCCTGGCTGGATAGACAACCACAGTGTGACACAGCACCCCCCACCCGCCACACCTTGGCCAGTATAAAATGAGATGATGCAATTTATTGCATGGAGTATCCACAGTCTCTGTTTTACAATAGCTGAGCACGGGATGGCTGGCAGTCGGTGCAGGGATGAAAATTGTGCTATGTTGCTAAGTACCCCTCAAAAGCCCCTTGATGTACCATGGATGTGATGCTTCTCCTTGTTATCTGATTTTCCTCCTTCTCTAATGCCAACCTTTTCCATGTCCTTCCTGTGGGCCCTGTTTGTCACTCTACCCTTGACACGCTTCTCAAAACCTACCTGTTTGATTAGCTAAAGATTCACTGGATTTATTTAAATAAGGAGCAAAGAAACAAATAGTAGGAGGAACTCAGTGGGTTGAGCAGCATCTGATGTTTTGGGTTAAGACCCTGCATCCCTGGCTTGTACTTTTCTTCCCACTGAATCCAGTTCTTGACCTACAGTATTCATCCTGCACTTCCTAGTTTGGTCTAGATTCTGGCATCTGATCTCTTGTCTCCAGGTTTTAAAGAGCACCTTATGTTGCTTGCGACAAAGTTTCCCTGGGAAGTAGCTGTGGGAGGCTTAACGTTGCTAAGGATATTAAATGCTCTGTTACTGTTGAGCCCAATCAGTTCAGAGAGTTTAATTCCATTTTTGCCTGGATCTCCACCCTCTGGGAGTTGATTTCCTAATAGAGCAAGTACTGTAGTGCCAGCACGTTGAAAGGAACTGGACAAAATCTTTGCAAGATGGGACTGGAGAGGGATGTCTCCCAAGAGAAGATTACTATCATATATTCATATTAACCTTATGATGTATCAAATCTTGAGTTATAGGGAAAGGGTGAGTATTCCCTAGAGTGTAGGAGAATGAGGGGAGATTTGGGATTGGATGGAGGTGCACAAAGTTATGAGGGGTATAGATAGGCTTCTTCCACGGAGGTTGGGTGAGACTAGAGCAAGAGGTCATTGGTTAAGGGTGAAAGGTGAAATGTTGAAAGGGAACATAAGGTGGAACAACTTCACTCAGATGGTGGTAAGAGTGTGGAATGAGCTGCCAACAGAAGTGGTGGATGCAGGTTCAATTTCATCATTTAAGAGAAATTTGGATGGGTACATGGAAGGGAGGGGTATGGAAGGCTATGATTCAAGTGCAGGTCAATGGGACTATCCAGAATAATAGTTCAGCGTGGACAAGATGGGCTGAAGGGCCTGTTTCTGTGCTCTATGTCTCTAAGTCTGTGCCAGCTCTTCGTGTAATCTCATCCCCTGCTTGTTTCCCTGTAACCTCTTCTCTATCATTTTGGTTGATTCTTCCCTGAATCCCTTTCCACTGATAAATTACAGCAGCCAGTCAACCTACCAACTGACATGAATGTTACCAGAGCACCCAGGAAAAGCTCCTTTGTTATGGGGAGAGCGTGCACACAACACCACAGGTTACGAGTGAATCCGGTTTTCTCACACTGCATTATCATGAAGTGCTTGAGTAGATTGAGTTGTGGACAGGTTACATGGAGCTCTTCGTTAAGCTTTGTGTTTATCTCACTGTACGGATGTAATTGCATTTGGTGTTTGTTGCATCTTTGGGATTGTTAGGATCCTAGTTGCTTCCCTCAGTTTGCTTTTCTCCCCTCTTGTGGGTGTATGTGTGCGTGTGCATGTCGCCACTCATGGCTACAAGTCAGAATCAGGTTTAATATCACTGACATACGTCGTGAAATTTGTTGTTCTGCGGCAGCAGTACAGTACAATACATAGAAAATGCAATACATTACAAAAAGAAATGTATATTAAAAATTAAACAAGGAGAACAGAAATAGTGAGGTGGTGTTCATGGGTTAATTGTCTTAAGAAATCTGATGGCAGAGGGGAAGAAGCTGTTCCTAAAACATTGAGTGTACGTCTTCAGGCTCCTGTACCTTCTCTCTGATCATAGTAATAAAAAGAGGGCATGTCCTGGGTGATGGAGTCCTTAATGATAATGTGGCCTTTTGAGGCATTGCCTTTGACGATATCCTGGATACTGGGGAGGCTAGTGCCCGTGACGGGGCTGGCTGAGTTTACAACCTTCTGCAGCTTTTTCTGATCCTGTGCAGTGGCCCTTCCATACTAGACAGTGATGCAACCAGTCAGAAGGTTCTCCAGGGTATATCTGTAGAAATTTGCTAGAGTCTTTGGTGCTATACCAAATCACCTCACATCTACAGTAGAACTGCAGTTTACAAGGATTATGGACCAAAAGGTGAAAGTGGAGTTACAGTGACACTCCAAGAATCCAGTACATGCTCTCAAACTCTTAATTAGGTATAGCCACTCGTCTGCCTTACTCATAATTGCATCAATACATTGGGCCCAGGATAGATCTTCAGAGTTGTTGACACCCAGGAATTTGAAACTACTCACCCTTTCCACTGTCAGTGGTTTAGTGGAAGGACCTTTGGACAAGGAGAAAGGCCCTTCTTGTTCTTATTCCATGAAACTGACTCAGGAGGGGTGGGGAAACTGTGCACATTAGCCAGTGGTTGTACTTTCAACCTGAACTCTGAAGGTGATAAGGTTCACGCCCTGCTGATAAGATTTGGGGGGAAAAAAATGTTTGCCTGTCACTGATTTCACCACTGAGTAAGTACTAGACTTTCAGAGGTCCCTTAATCTGGTTGAGCTATCAAGATCTTACCTGATTGTGGACGTATCCGATGTCATAGTGTGTTTTAAGAGGTGTCCTGATGAAGTTATCACTCAATATCACTAAAGAGCAGGTTATCTATAAGGCCATGAGATATAGGAGCAGAATTAGGCCATTTGGCCCAAAAAGTCTGCTCTGCCATTTTGTCATGGCTGATCCTATTTTCCTCTCAGTGCCGGTCTCATGCCTTCTCCCCGTAAACCTTCATGCCCTGACCAGTTAAGAATCTATCAACCTCTGCCTTAAATATACATAAAGACTTGGCCACCACAGCTGCTTGTGGCTAAGAATTACAGAGATTCACCACTCTCTGCCTAAAGAAATCCCTCCTCATCTCCATTCTAAAAGGATACCCCTCTGTTCTGAGGCTATGTCCTCTGGTCGTAGACTCTCCCACCAGAGGAAACATCCTCTCCACATCCACTCTATCAAGGCCTTTCACTGTTTGTTGGGTTTCAAAGAGGTCACCCCTCATTCTTCTGAATTCCAGTGAATACAGGTCCAATATGTGGTTTTCTGGAGCTTGTTGTACGTACCTCATGTCACACAATAATGTGAAATAAATTCTGAAGTACTCCAAAGCTCAAGGTGCTATAAAAATGTAGTTTCTTCCAACTGATCTCTATCCTGTGTTTTTTTTTGTTGCAGGAACCACTGAGGAGAGGGGTCTTCGCAAGTGGAAGATTGGAGTGTCTGGGGCCAAGTGCTTGGACAGCAGAGACACCTACAACTTGCCCTTTGGCATGAAATATCTCAAGAAATACAGACTGTTCAGCTACCTGCCCATCAGCCCAACCTTCACTGGGTACCTGTGGGACCAGTGCAGGGAGAAGGAGAGCTGTCGGAGGCGAGATGAGGATCCAGAGTCAACGGTATAGCATATAGAGAGCCGCACTGTCATCTGTAGCTGTAGGAGCTCTTCCTGTCTGTTGTTTATGTGTCCCCAACAAAGAGGACTGGTGCGTGGTGTCACGCTACCTCCCTTCCACTCCCTCCTCAACCATCCACTTTATACACACACTCTCTCACACACACACACACACACCTGAGAAACAAAAAAAAGCATTTTTGAGGTTTTGATTGGGATGGGAGCAGAGTTTTTACCTGTTTTCAGTTTGATATCTTTGTCAGGAGTCGTCACAAATCTGCTCTTCATCCGAGTCATTCTTGTCTGTGCTACCAAAGCCGTTTTGGGGAGTGTGTTGGGAAGCTGCTTGGACGCTGTGACCCGTTTTCCTTCTGTTGAGCAGAGGGTTGGGGCACTTAATCAGGCGGGATGTGTTGCAAGGCGTACATGCTCATTGGATGTAGCAAAGTGACACATTAATATGAGAAAACCTCATGGATAACTGTAGGCCATTCAGCCCAACAGGTCTGTTCAGACAGCCTGGAACTTCACCTCACTATTAACCCACCTCTCAACCTGCAAATAAATGCTGGCACTGCTAGGAAAGTGACAGGGTGAGGTTGCAGAGAAACTGAACGGCATCAATATTGGTGGGGCCAGTGGCGATATGTGATGGGCCTTGTCTGAGGAAATATAACAAAGGGTGAATGCAGAAGGTGGTGGTTGAGGACATGGTTTTGTATCTGTTAGTTAGAAAACACTGGAAGGCAACACTGCAAATACTGGAAATATAAAACAGAATCACAGAAGTGCTGGCTACTTCAAGCGAACTGGAAGGGCTGGTTATCTGAAATTGTTGCATCCACTGTGAAGTCCAAAGATCCACCGTATACTGTCAGGGTAGGGAATCTGCAATAGTGGTCTGATCATCACTGAGCAACTTATTCAGCTTCTCACTCATTGTGCTGTCATGGACATTTTCTGTGCTCTGCCCACCCCTCGGTGTTACTCTGGTTATTTTTCCACAGGTGCCATCTGGTATATTGACTATTTTCAGTACTTTATATTGTTTCAGGTTGGCAGAATCTGCCTTTATTTCTTCATTTTGAAACCCCTGAACATTCAGCTTACTTATTTAGAGACAGAGCGTGGAATAGACCCTTCCGGTTTTTTGAGCTGTGATACCCAACAACCCTGCCCCCCACCACCCTGAATTAACCCTAGCCTCACCACAGGACAGTTTACAATGATCAATTAACCTACTAACTGCTACATCTTTGGATTGTGGGAGGAAACTGGAGCACCCGGAGAAACCCCCCACATTCCATTGGGAGGATTTACAGGTAATACAGAGGACTTTGGAATTAATCTCTGAATTTCAACACCGTGAACTTTAATAGTGTTGCACTAACTGCTACACTATCATGGCAGTTTTAAGATTTTATCTACTCTCCACCTCCCCCTCTGAGAAAAAAGGTATATCTGGATTTTTCTGTGGATCTGTCTTTTATTAATTCATGTGTTTGCCTTGATCAGAATTCATCCACATGAATCTTGATTGACCTCAGTGAGGTCCTTGTTCAGTCATCACTACAGTCTGTTTTAAGCTTTGTCTCATCGTTCCTCGGAGCTTAAATGCTTTCCATCGTTCTGGCTGCTTTCCTCTGCACCCCCTCGCCAGTGGTATGAATGAGTGCTGAGTCAGTCAGAAGTGAGACTGTGGGCATTGGGTCTGCTGTCGGTTTGCCTCACCCATCACAACTTCATGCTGAATATGCTCATCCGCCTGCACTCTAATCCATTCAGCTCTCTCTGCAGAGCATTTAACTTCCTTCTCGTGCTTCACATTGGCTGTTGTCAGTTTTCGGTTGATAATCATTTGAATCACAATGGAGTGGAGGGGCAGAGGGGGAAAGCAGAACAATAGGAGTGTTTACGCCTATGTTAGATCACCCATGATCTTATTGATAGGCACATCAGGCTCTGGGCCTAGTGGCTTGATCCTGCTGATGTTGACTCACCCTCCAGGCGTACATGTAATACCTTTACTGCTTTTTCTATGCCATTCTAGCATCCCTAGGAAGCTGGGTAAGATTCCAGAAGGTGGGGAATCACTGTGGCAAGGCTGCTGCACTGCTACGTTTATTCGCCTCGTGTCCTTTCTCATCTCTTTTACCAGAATCTTGCCTGTCACCAGTTAGCCATTGGGCAGGGTCTCTTGGACCAGCTGATTTGCGGCAGACTGAAAACATCTCCCAAGTTCTGCCCTTTGGGACCTCCCTTCTTAATGCCTTGTTGGCTGAGAGATTTGGAGAGCGAGGCCGATACTTATCAAGATGGACATGACAGAGTGATGTTTGGAGAGGGCTGTTCTCCATGTAAAGTTAATCTTCAGAAAATGACATAAGTGGTGTCGGAAGAGAGAGAGAGAGTGAGACACACACACACACACACACACACACACACACACACACACACACACACACAGACACACACACACACACACCTGCACAGATGTTGGAGCTTTAGCCCTGATGCAAACTGTGATACAGTAGGACTTGGACTTGCACAACATGCAATTTGGAGATTGTTGTGCAGCTCTGAAGACTCATTGCAGCCCTATGTGGGGGTGCTTTGGAGTGTCTTAACACTAGTGCTTATTATCCATATGTACTTTTGAAATACATGCCTTCTTAGCCACCTGACATAGATTTTCAATGCTGTGGAATGCTCCCTTCAAGGAACGTTCCCAAGTATTATTGAGCCTCAGAGGCATCGTTGATTAGGGAGCACTGATTACTCCATTGGATTGCAGGAAAACAAAAGGCATCTGAAGCCACCACTTTGTCCAGTGACCTGCCATACCCTGACTCGGATTGATTAGGATTCAGCACGGTGTGATGCCTTCTGCTGTGGGAGGACTCCGCTAGGAGGAATCTCACATGAAGTCCCTCTGAGAAGCAAACCAGTGCCCACAGTTATGAAATGAAAATATTCACAAAAGTAAGGGTTTCATCCCTGTAACACGTATCTCACCTTTGGGAGTGTTTGGTCAGAGGCTGTATACTGTGGCGACTGTTGTAGTGTAGGAGCCAGGGGAGTGATTATTGATTGGTCAACACAGATAACACTTGCAGAGAATTCACTACAAGGGGACCCAGTGCATCTGTGGGTCAGGGATTGAAACGTTTCAGAGGATAGGTGGGACAGTTTGTGACCCGGTAACAAGCAGGTTGGATCAGTGTCCCCAGTGATGGGTGTGGAGGAAATTCCCAAAGGTTCATTGCTGCACCACTCAGTGTTTCAGGGGTGGGCTGACCCTGGATGCTGGAACTCAGTTTCAGGTTGCTTTACCATCTAGACTGTAGCTTCACACAGTTAGTCCAGGCTTTCGTTAAGTATGTAAATAATATATGTCTATAAATATATATATATATATATATATAAACCTGTGGGTATTTTTTTTAACTTTTCAGTTAATGTTACCATGCTGCTAGGGGAAATGTGGGTTGGGGTTATTGGGGTATTTCATGCTCTGATATTGGTTTGGTTTGTGTAAATTGAGAGCATTTCACTGGCAGCAAGTGTATGCTGTATTCCAGTTGAGTTTGTTCCTGCTGGCAAGCGTTGGTCAGGGGACAGCATGGGACTTACAACATTAAAGTTACACAACAGGCCTATGCTACCAGAACTTCAATAAAGAACCATTGATTGTTCTGCATTATTCCCTGGCCGTACCTTTCCCGGCCTACCATGGTCCTGTGTAGCCTCTGAAGCTGACATCTTCGAGGGCATAAAGAAGAATAAAGTGTTTCCCTGGGGAGATGGGTCCTCATTGAGTGGCTGACAGCGTGCATCAGTTTTGAGACAATGCTGTCATGTGTTCTGTTCTACAGTTAAATGTATTAGGGAGGCACAATCCCAGCAACATGCTATTGAATTTTGACCCAAGGCTGAGCAAAGGCCTTTCCCAGCCTCACAATATCACACTTGCACCAATTCCACTCAACCCAGCTGAGGTCAGTATTTGTGTGCCCAGCTAGCAGAAGCAATTCTTAAGTTGTTTGGTGATTTGTTTAATATCTTCTTGGGGTTCCTTCCTTTGTGACCATTGCTGTGGTTTGCTTAGGCAAGGTCACAGTGTGGCCCTGGGGTTCCCACTTTGCGACTGGATCGCAAGGTGGCGGTGGAGTGCAGGCACTGAGCTGAGGCCTGGCACTGGGTGTGGAAGCATTCGAGTCAGCATTCGGTCATTCATGGGAAACAAAACCTGGCCCGGGGGTGGGGGGGGGAGTTGTGTTAAACAGGCCCAAGTATCCTTGGCCTGTTTGTGGACAGTATTTTGTTTTAATGCTCCACTCACCGCTCATCGTTCTGTCTAATCCACGCTTCTCAAGCATTGCTTGAGAGTAAAGAAAGAAAGGCAGGCATAAAATGGTACCCTTCCCCTGTCCTGTTTGCTACCCACTGGCAGGAAAGCTGTCAGTTTCAGGCACCCACTTTTGCAGTGTTTAGTTTCAATCCAGGTGGATATAGTCGCGCCTTGTGTTGTCTCAAAAGCTGCAAGGGTTGGTTAAAGATTGCTCTGGTGCTGCCTGTCTGCTAACAAGATAATTTGTGCTTTTGTTTTGTAACCCTGTGCAATATCAGCACATAGAAATGCAGATAAATTTCAGGTGTATTTTTCTAATGTTGCGTCATGAATATGTGTCAAATCTATTTAAATACCTGTGATCTCTTTGCAAGAATTTCACAGGCTATTGTAACATCGTATCTGTTGATCTCATTCCAAGTTGGTTCAATAATTAAAAGAAGAACTTAGCAATGAAGCTACTTCCTTTCCGCATTTTATTTTCTGTCTTTCATTGGTACTATTGGTTAACTCCTGCCAGTTCTCTCCAGCGCAGAGCACCATATGGAGAGGGTGGGGGATATCTGATTAGGGATGGTTCCATAAGGTGTGGGCGTTTAAGCCCCTTAAGTCTTCTGTATCATTAAGTTGGATCAGAATTTTCTCGAGTCAATTTTCCTGCCGTTTCTTTCTATAACCCTCCATTACCTTAGTGATTTGAAATCTACACTCAGTAGCCACTTTATCAGGTACACCTGTGCACCTGCTCATTAATGCAAATATCTAATCAGCCAATCACGTGGCAGCAACTCGATGCATAAAAGCATGCAGACAAGGTCAAGAGGTTCAGTTGTTCTGACCAAACATCAGAATGGGGGGAGAAATGTGATCTGAGTGACTTTGACTGTGAAATGATTGTTGGTGATAGACAGGGTGGTTTGAATATCTCAAACTGCTGATCTGCTGGGATTTTCCTAACCTTTTTTATGATGGAGCAATACCATTAGGCATGAGTTCTGGGGACCCCTGCTCTCGAGCTTGTAGAGAATGGTGTGAAAAACAAAAGAAAAAAATCCAGTAAGCGGAAGTTCCGTGGGCAAAAACACACTGTTATTGAGAAAGGTCAGAGGGGATTGGCCAGACTGGTTCAAGCTGATGGGAAGGCAACGGTAACTTAAAAAAACATGGGTTACAGCAATGGTGTGCAGAAGAACATCTCGAAACACACAGCATGTGAACCTTGAAGTGAATGGGCTCCAGCAGCACAAGACCATGAGCATCCTCTCAGCTTTAAATGTGCACATGGATTCTCTGTAGTAAGGAGTTACAAAGGCTCACAGCCTTTGAAAAGAATAGACTGCCACCTTATTCTGAGTCCTTGCCTTTGCTTCTGCGTATTCTTTGAGAAAAAAAATCATTCTAGCATTTACACTCTCTCACTCGCTAAGAATCTGACAAGTTTCAGTACGGGCTTCTCCTTCTCCAATGAGAGAAATCCCAACCTGTTTAACCTTGCATCTTAGGACAACTCCATGCCTGAGATCATTCCTAGCGACTTCATCAGATTACATCTGATGAAATAATATCTTCCCATAAACTGACAGATCAAAGCAGTTCACAATGACATAGATGCCATCTCGCAGATGCCTTGTAATGTTGGTAATAAAAATTCTCTTTTTTTAACGTTCCAACCCCCTTGAAATAAGGTCCAATATTCCCTCGGTCTTCCCTGTTGTGCAAGTGCTTTGTTCATGTTATAGGCAGCCAATCTGTTTGTGCTGGGGCTTTCAGAATCAGAATCGTTTAATATCACTGGCATATGTCGTGAAATTTGTTAACTTTGTGGCAGCAGTACAATGCAATCCATAATTTTTTAACTGTCAATTACACGAAGTATGCTTATCTATTGTTAAATATGTAGTACAAAAATATTGGAATTTTTAAAAAAGTAGTGAGGTGGTGGTCACAGGTTCAATGTCCATTCAGAAATCAGATGATAGGTTGGAAAAAGCTATTCCTGCATTGTTAAGTGTATGCTTTCAGGATTTTGTACCTCCTTCCTGATAGTAGAAATGAGAATAGGGCATATCCTGGGTGATGGGGATCCCTAATGATGGACGCCTCCTTTTTGAGCCACTGCACCTTTACTCATGGCTTTTGGCAATTTCTGTCAATTTAAATGATGTCCTTGCATTCCTCCTTTCAAAAAACATAACTTCATATTTTCACATACTCCAATTGCCTGCTTACTTATCTTGGGAAACTCTTTACACCCTTACATCTTACCTTCACACCTATTTTTGAGTTTGCAAGTATCGCTGCCATACATTTGCTTGGTTCATATCATTAATATATTTAATGTAAAGAGCTGTGGTCTCAGTACAGATTTCTGTTTTATTCCACTGGTCATAGGCTGCCCCTCAGCTCTACTCACTGCTTCCTGCCTGATGTCCAATTCAATGTCTACGATGTTATATTACCTTCCGATCCATTGGATCTTCAGACTTAACGTTTTATGACCCACATTGTAGAGTCCCAGCTGAGAAGTTCAAATATGAAATATTTACCAGTTTACCTCCATCCACAGTGGTTGAGATTTCTTTAAGCAAAAATACTCCTCAATTTCCCCTTCATGAAATCATCTGTTTAGTTGAACATTTGAAGTTCAAAATATGCTTTTATTGCTTGCTTAGTAATGAATTCTAGCATTTTTCCAACAATAGATGTTGGGCTAGACATCTCCTTTCGGCCTTCCTTTTTTTAATGCATAGAGGTAGGTGCCTTGGCAGTTTTCCAAGCTGTTGGCACTTCCACAGATATGATGTTTGGCTAATGCAGCCACGATCTTTGTACCTCTTTTAGTTCAAGCAATGTATGCCGTCTGGTTGATAAGAATGCTCAGCCTTTGGCCGCATTAGTCTGCTTAGCTGTTCTCTTGTAATGATGATGATGTCGGTTATTCCTCCCCAGCTTTATTCAGTATTGATGGGACGTTCATGGAATCGTCAAAAAAAAACAGCTGTTTTGAATCCCCTTTTCTTATTCACTTGCTTTATTCCCGAGGGTTGCCACGTTTACAAAGACATCTCTCCCATCCCAGTCACTGCTGTGATGACATTGCAAGGTGAACTTGCCCGTGGACAGAAACATAACAACACAGGGCAGGGTGTAATCCCTTAAATAATCACTTCACCCTGGTCTGGGACCTTATCTGATGACTTGCCTGACTCCCAGGATGAAAGTGCTGCCCGCTGAGGCCGGGGGGTCAGTAAAGCCACCCATCTCCTGCTCCTGGCTGTTGCACCACCCACTGAAAGTGAGGTCACCCTCCCCATTCTGAAAGCTGAATGAAACTGTACTGAAATAGACAGGGAAATTTACTAGTGACTAACTCCTTCTGAAAGAAGCAATGTCTCGGGAAGGCCAGGTCTGAAGCAGGTAGGGTTTCTTCCCACCCCTGTGTCCTTCCAAAAGGTGCAGAGGACCTTGGAACATTGACCTTGTGGAGTTCAGCACTGTCAGAACACAAAGGATATTTTTTTGCCAATGTTGATATGCTCAATGAGGTTGTTAATCAGAATCAGAGTCAGATTTATTATCACCTGCATGTGTTATGAAATTTGTTAACTTAGCAGCAGCAGTACAATGCAATACATGATAATATAGAAAGAAAAAAATAAATCAATTATAGTAAATATAATGATGATGCACACACATATATACATAAGTGTGTATATTAATAGTTAGATTAAAAATAGTGCAAAACAGATAATGTTTTTTAAAAGTGTGAGATAGTGTTCATGGGTTCAATGTCCATTTCGGAATCGTATGGCAGAAGGGGAGAAGCTGTTCCTGAATCACTGAGTGTGTGCCTTCAGACTTCTGTACCTCCTTCCTGATGGTAACAGTGAGAAGAGGGCATGCCTTGGGTGAGGGGGCTCCTCAGTAATGGACACCACCTTTCTGAGGCACCGCTCCTTGAAGATGTCTGGACACCACGGAGGCTGGAACCCAAGCTGACTAATTTTAACATTTTCTGTAGCTTCTTTCGGTCCTGTGCACAGTAGCTCCCACCCCCCCATAACCAGACAATGATTCAGCCTGCCAGAAAGTGAATGATCCAAAGTGGGGTGGGGGAGGGAGACATTCACAAGACCAAAGAAGAATGAATTGCATTTGATGAACTTCCAAGAATTATAAACTCTTACCATTTGGATCTCTTGCTCCCTGAAATGAGCTGGTGTTAGTTACAGCTACACTATACACCTCACCACAAATAACCCTGAGATTCTTTTTCCTGTGGGCATACTTAGCAAATCTATAGAATGGTAACTGTAAACTGTAAACAAACTGTGCAAATGCAGATAATAAATAATAAATATTGAGCAAGAAATAACAAAATAAAAGAATGTAGTTATCCACTTTTGTTCAAGAGCCTGGTGTCTGAATTGTTCTTGAACTTTGTGGTGTGATTCCTGAGGCACCTGTACCTTATACCTGATGGCAGCAGTGAGAAAACAGCATGGTCTGGGTGATCTTTGATGATGGATGCTGCTTTTCTACGGTGACGTTTCATGTAGATGTGCTCAATAATTGGGAGGGTTTTACCCTTGATGTACTGGGCCGATTCACTACCCTTTGTAGGATTTTTCGCTCAAAGGTATTGGTGTTCCCACACTAGGCCGTAATGCAGCCAGTCAGCACACTTTCCAGCACACATCTATAGAAGTTTGCCATGGTTTTTGATGACATGGTGTTCCTTTAAACCTACTGCTTCAGCCATGTATCATTTTATCTAGCGAAGCTGTTTTAGTGCAATTACAATGCTACCGTCTGCCTAACAGAGTGGAAAATGCCCAGATATGGCTTGCATAGAGAAGGCAGAGCAAACCCAATTTAGCTATTGCTCTACTCTTAATCACTGGCATGGTGATAAGAGGTGTCATTGGTTCACAGCCAAGATGTTACACATCGATAAAATCTTGAATCAAAGCCTCCAAAGCAATGGAAATCTTGTGGTTCAGGAGGTAACATTTATGCATACGGATAGAAACTTGGCTGTCTAACAGGAAATTGAGCTGATGAGGTGCAAAGAATGGTATGTCGCAGGGATTGATCTCAATTTACAGTGAATTGGATGCAGAATCAGTTTGTATGTAGTAGTTCCTTCATTCCTTTGTTCTACTGCAATTGCCTCGTCTTAATATTGTTTACTCATCTCGCTATTGTTTAGACCATAAGACACAGGAGCAGAATTAGGTCATCTGGCCCATCGAGTCTGCTCCACCATTCAAAAATGGCCGATCCTTTTTTCCTATCTCCTCCTCAAACCCAGTTCCCGGCCGTCTCCCTGTAACCTTTGACGCCATATCCAATCAAGAACCCATCAATCTCTGCCTTAAACACACCCAATGACCTGGCCTCTATCCTGAGGCTGTGCCCTCTTAACCTAGACTCTCCCACCATGGGAAATATTCTTCCCACATCTACTCTGTTTAGGCCTTTCAACATTCGAAAGGTTTCAATGAGATCCCCCCTCATCCTTCTGAATTCCAGTGAGTACAGACCCAGAGCCATCAAATGTTCTTCATGTGTTAACCCTTTCATTCCTGGAATCATCCTTGTGAACCTCCTCTGGACCCTCTCCAATGCCAGCATATCTTTTCTAAGATGAGGGGTACAAAACTGTTCACAGTACTCAAGGTGAGGCCTCACCAGTGTCTTATAAAGCCTCAGCATCACATCCTCGCTCTTGTATTCTAGACCTCTTGAAATGAATGCTAACATGGCATTTGCCTTCCTCATCACTGACTCAACCTGCAAGTTTATCTTCAGGGTGTTCTGCACAAGGACTCCCAAGTCCCTCTGCATCTCAGATTCCTGGATTTTTGCCCCATTTAGAAAATAGTCCTCACGTTTATTTCTACTACCAAAGTGCATGACCATGCATTTTCCAACATTGTATTTCATCTCCCACTTTCTTGCCATTCTCTGAATCTATCTAAGTCCTTCTGCATCCTACCTGTTTCCTCAACATTACCTGTTCCTCTACCAATTTTTGTATCATCTGCAAATTGGCAACAAAGCCATCTATTCCATCATCTAAATCATTTATATACTGCATAAAAAGAAGTGGTCCAAACACCAACCCCGTGAAACACCACTGGTCACTGGCAGCCAACCAGAAAAAGATCCTTTTATTCCCACTCACTGCCTCCTACCAATCAGCCAATGCTCTAACCATGTTAGTAACTTTCCTGTTATACTATGGGCTGTTAACTTGGTAAGCAGCCTCATGTGTGGCGCCTTTTCAAAGGCCTTCTGTAAGTCCAAATATACAACATCCACTGCATCCCCTTTATCTATCCTACTTTTAATCTCCTCAAAGAATTCCAACAGGTTCATCAGGCAGGATTTTCCCTGAAAGAAACCATGCTGACTTTGTGCTGAATTGAGGCTGTGGCCTACAACTAACGGGCTCCTGGCTTGGCTGTGACTGGTTAGAACCACAGAACAGAGAAAACCTACAGCACAATACAGGCCCTTTGGCCCATAATGCTGTACTGAACATGTACTTCAGAAATTATCTGCAGTTACCCATAGCCCTCTATTTTTCTAAGCTCCATGTACCCATCCAGGAGTCTCTTAAAAGAGCCTATTGTATCCACCTCCACCACCGTTGCTGGCAGCCCATTCCACGCACTCGCCACTCTCTGTTAAAAAAACTTACCGCTGACATCTCCTCTGTATCTACTTCCAATCGCCTTAAAACTGTGCCCCTTCGTGTTAGCCATTTCAGCCATGGGAAAAAGCCTCTGATTATCCACAAGATCAATGCCTCTCGTCATCTTATGCACCTCTATCAGGTTACCTCTCATCCTCTGTCACTCCACGGAGAAAAGGCCAAGTGTTTCGTGGCTGTGGACTCACTTTTGTGAATGATAGTTTTTTTTCTTTTAGGGGGTTCTATTCAGTTTCCTTTGTTTTCTTACTGCCTGTAAAGAGACAAACCTCAAGGTTGTATATAGTATACATACTTTGATAATAAATGTACTTTTCCTGCAAGAAAATGAATCTCATGGTAGTATATGGTGACAAATACTGTATGTACTTTGATAATAAATTTACTTTGAACTTTTAACTTTGGATGAGGAGATCAAAGGTATAGTTGCTAAATCTGCAGCTGACACAAAGAAAGGAACATAAATTGTGAAGACTTTATGAGGAAACTACAAAGGGATCTAGATAGGTGAAGTGAGTGATCAAAGAAATGACAGATGTGAGAAACTATGAAATCGCCCATTTTGGCATTAAAAGAAAGAAGCATATTGGTGAGAGGTTGTCAAGCTCTAAGAAGCGGAAAGATCTGGACTTCCTACTGTATGATCCACAAGGGATTATAACATGCAGGTAAAGCAAGTGCTGAGGCATTGCTTCAGATATAGGGCACTGGTAACACCAGGTCTGGAGTATTATTGGTTATTTTTATTACAATAATAAGTTAATGCATTTGATGTAGCTCAGAGAAGATTTACCAGATTAATGCCTGGAATAAGAGATGGAAATGCTACAATCATATTCCATAATGGTTATGACAGTGATTGAACCATGTACTATCTTAAAGGGTCTTAACAGGATTGATATGGAAAGAGTACTTCCTCTTTTGGGAGAATCCAGAAATAGGGGTGGCTGTTTGAATGCAAGGTTTCAACTTGGCAGGGTGGGAGTCATTCATCTTCGGAACACTTCCTCACAGGACATTGGAAAGTGTTGCTGGGATGGTAAAGGCAATCACTCACATCTCATCTCTGGAGTTTGAAGCACATTGGACATGTTTGGACCAAGGTTGAGATGGTGTTTGGAGCTGAGTGAAAATGAAAACAAACATACAAATTCAGAGGAGGTTTACGCCACATGGCCCCTCAAGCCTGCTCCAGCATTTAATGGGCAATCTGATTGTAACTTCAACACTACATTCCTGTATATCCAAGGTATTTCCCCCCCCCACCCCCCCCCCCATACTTATCAAACCTCCATTCACCTCTGCCTTCAGAATATTCAAGGGCTCTGAATGTAGCATCAGGGCAAATACAGTGAACGGCAAAACTGAATTCAATGGGCATTAAGGAGTCTCACCTTGCACAAAGGGCGATAGTTGCACTTGTTGGAAGTCAGTCATCTGAGTCGATAGGTTGTTAGGTCAGTTCAGTCTTGAGGTGTGTGACTTATTCACGCTAGTTCAGGAGCATGATGGTTGTGGGGTAATAACTGTTCCTGAACCTGGTGGTGTGGAGCTTGAGTCTCCTGTTCTCCGTCTGATGGTAGTAGCAAGAAGGGAACATGCCCTGGATGGTGGGGGACCTTGATGGTGGATGCTGCTTTCCAGTGGCAGTGCTCATTATAGACATGCTCTATGGTGCGGAGGGCTTTGCCTGTGATGGAGTGGGATGTATCCACCATTTTTTTGTAGATGTTTCTGTTCCTGGGTATTGGTGTTTCCATACCAAGTCATGATGCAACCAGTCAGGATACCCTCCACAGTGTATATACAGAAGTTTGTCAAAGTCTTGATATTCAATGGCATTTCTATCATCAGGTTCCCCATCTTCAATATCCTTGGGGACAATATCTAAACAGGAAACTAAGCAGGAGCAGCCACATAAACATTCTGGATGCAAAGGCAGGTCGGAGATGAGGTATACTGTAGTAAGTGACTTACCTCCTGAATCCATCATCTGGAAGGTACGAGGCAGGAGTGTGACAAGAGTGTGAACCGGGTAAGGGCAGCTCTGACACACAATCACAGATAAAATGTGCAAAATGGACACGCTCAGCACCAAAGGTCAACGTTGAACCCAGAACACTGGAGTTATGAGTTGGTGGCTCTACTTGCTCTACCACTGTGCCACCTTGCACACCAAGGGTCCTCCGACAGCATCTTCTTAATTCACAATATCTGTTGTGAACACCATCATTGGCATGATAACAGCACCACCTGTAGATTTCCCCAGCCCCCAAGTTGCACATCTCAAGCTGAAGGTATATAGTCATAGAGCACTGCAGCACCGAAAGGCCATTCAGCCCATCTAGTCTGCGCCAAACCGATACTCTGCCTAGTTCTGTTGAACTGTACCTGACCATAGCCCTCCCATCCATGTACCTGTCCAAACTTAACCTAAATATTGCACTCGAACCTACATCCACTACTTCTGCTGGCAGCTTGCTCCACAGTCACATCACCCTCTTAGTGGGAAAAGTTCCCTCCCAGGTTCATTTAGGACAGAGATAAGGACTGTAGTTTGGTGGAGGAGAGATTCAAGGCGGACTGAGATGAGACTGCTTTTCTCAGAGAGTGGCGAATCTGTCAATTCACCACTGCAATGAAACAGTGGAGGCTACCTCAGTAAATAAATTTAAGACAAGTTTGGATAGATTTTTGCATAGTAGGGGAATTAAGGATTATGGGGAAAAGGCAGGTAGGTGGAGATGAGTCCATGGCCAGATCAGCCATGATCTTATTGAATGGCGAAGCAGGCTCAACGGGCCAGATGGCCTACTCCTGCTCCTGTTTCTTATGTTCTTATTTGATGTCAGTGATGTTGCCTGTGAAATGCCCTCATTATCACTGATGCATTAAGGAGGTCACTGCTTGTTATTTAATACCGCATTCCCCAGAATCAGACCTCCAAGGGACTGTATTGCACACAACCTACGCTCACATATAACCACAAGTTTTAGAGTTTGGAGTTTCTGAAGAGATAGGTTTGGTGGCAGGAAACCATCACTATCATAACTTTTTATCTTGTGATAGTAGCAACTGGACTGAGTTGCTTGCAGTGAGTGGATCTGTCTCTCGCAGAAAGCCACAGGGGCTGGAGCTGGGTCTGGGTCTTGCAACCTCAGAAGAGTTTTGTGAGCTGTGTTAACGTTATAGCAGTGCAGTCTGGCCCATTTTAATGAATACATAGAATGGGTGTCATCTGAAATTGTTATTTTCTATATTGCAGCATGATTGACATAGAGCAGTACAGTAAGGTGACTTGACCCACAATTTTGTGCTGACCTCTTAACCTACTCTAAGATCAATCTAACACTTCCCTTTTACATAGCCCTCCATTTTTCTTTCATGCATGTGCCAATTTCAAAATCTTGTAAAGGCCCCTAACGTATGTTCCTCTACCACCACCTCAGACACTGCCTTCCAAGCAGATACCAGTCTCTGTGTAAAAATGTTTGCACTATTCAGACTACTCTACTCATATTAAAATATAATCTATTTTATTCACTGTAATATTGCAGATAATGCTGTCATCGTGCCCATCTTCAAGGCAGAAGACCAATCTGACTGTGATAACTGAATAGGGATCTCTTTGCTGTCTGCCATGGGGCAAGTTGCCAACAGGGTCCTTGTCTCCTGTCTCCTCCAGTGGCTAAAGAACTGCTCCTCAAATCACAGTGTGGATTCCATTCATTTATAAAAGATCACCTTCACTGTGCAACAACCCCAATGCATGGCCTTTGTCCACTTCTCCAAAAGGTTTGATTCTATTGGTCAGGTAGAGGATGAGTTGGGGTGGTGGAAGATGTGGAGGATCCTCCTAAAATATGGCCGCCAACAGAAGTTCATGTTCACCTTATGGTTACTACGTGACAAATGAGGCACGAAGGCCAGGATACTAACCAATGAGTTTACAGAAGATCCTACCTCTGTGAAGGCTGGTGTCAAACAAGATTTCTTTAACACTCTTCTCAGTCTGTCTTGAATCTCACCTCCACCAAACTACAGGCAGGAATGGAACCAACCTTCACAACTAGAGCGAAAAACTTCAGTCTCTGGCATTGATGTTCCATAACCAAGACTATGATGAACCTCGGTGTTGGAGCTGTAGAATCAGGACAGTGGAGCTGTGCACACTCAGAGACTGAGCTCGAAGATGTGGTTGACTGGTAGATTGAGGGTGGTGAAAGGGTGGACCTTGTATTCACAATCCACAAAGATAAAGGACCCCTACAAAGTTCAAAAGTTCAAAATAAATTTGTTAACAAAGTGGGTATATTTCACCAATACAACCCCGAGATTAATTTTCTTGCGAGCATTCACAGTAGAACAAAGAAATGCAATAGAATTAATGAAAAACTACACAAAAAAGACTGAAAAACAACCAATGTACAAAAGATGACAGAGAGAGGAGGAGGAGAAGATGGCGACGCGACACAGTGCACCTGGCCACTTCGGTGGTGATATCTGTTATTTGTCAAGTAGGGACCGTGCATGATTCTGATTTGATGGAGACAGACGTGAGAGTACGGAGGAACATCTGGACAAACTTCTGAAATGCCCAATTCACTGCCGCTGTTACTGTGGGGTCCGGAATCTCCGGAAGAGAAGGCCCCGAATCCTCGGCTTCGCATGTTTCAGCGGCTGGGACGAGGTCGATGGCGCTCTGGAGGCTGTATCGGAGGGGCTGGTCGGAGGCTCGAAGTTTTCAGACGGGCGGACTCAGTGTCGGCTGTGGTCGGGTGCTTCCAATGCATCGGCAGTTGTCGGTGCCTGGAGGTTTATGGCAGAGAGTTTCTCCCTTTGTCGCCTGCTGTCAGGGACTCAGGAGTCGATCGACTTGGGACTTTGAGACTTTTTTTTACTGTGCCCATGGTCTGTTCTTTATCAAATTATGGTATTGCTTTGCACTGCTATAACTATATGTTATAATTATGTGGTTCTGTCAGTGTTAGTCTTTGGTTTGTCCTGTTTTTCTGTGATATCACTCTGGAGGAACATTGTATCATTTCTTAATGCATGCATGCATTTCTAAATGACAATAAACGAGGACTGAGTATTCTCATAATCTAATGTAATCTATATGCAAATACAAATAATAACTAAGTATAGTGAAAAATATCGAGTCTCCTCTCATCCTCCTTTGCTCCAAAGAGAAAAAGCCTCGCTCCTTCCAAGGAGATTATCAAATGGACAGTGAAAAAGATCAAAGGTTGTGTGAAAGGATTCCTTAAAGGAATGTGACATTCACACCGACTTCTGGAAACCTGTATACTGTGACTGTTCAAAATAGGGAAGAAGTGTTTGTGATGGTATTGAGATTCGCAAGGTCAGGCCCTGGGTGCAGACAGAAGCTTTGCATAAAGTGGGTTGCACCACCTCTCAGTCCGCACATTCACTTGTTCTATGGGACATCTCCTGAATCATCAGTGCAAGAGCTCACAGGCTAATCAGCCATTTCAGAGCCAGAGTGATGACTTGTCAACCTTGTTCCTAACGGACTGTCTGGGGGAAGAAAACTTTCCTACTTCTATCTTATCTATCCCTTTCAAAATTTTGTATGTTTCTATAATATCCACTCTCATTCTTCTGAACTCAGAACCCAGGCGATTCAATCTCACCTCATAGGTTAATCCCTTCATCCCTGGAATCAAGCTGGTGAACCTCCTCTGCACTGCCTCCAAAGCCAGTATATCCTTCCTCAAGTATGGAGACCAGAACTGCACGCAGTACTCCAGGTGCGGCCTCACCAGTACCCTGTACAGTTGCAGCATAACCTCAAACATGAGGAATTCTGCAGATGCTGGAAATTCAAGCAACACACATCAAGGTTGCTGGTGAATGCAGCAGGCCAGGCAGCATCTCTAGGAAGAGGTACAGTCGACGTTTCAGGCCGAGACCCTTCGTCAGGACTAATTGAAGGAAGAGCTAGTAAGAGATTTGAAAGTGGGAGGAGGAGGGGGAGATCCAAAATGATAGGAGAAGACAGGAGGGGGAGGGATGGAGCCAAGAGCTGGACAGGTGATTGGCAAAAGGGATATGAGAGGATCATGGGACAGGAGGCCCAGGGAGAAGGAAAAGGGGGAGGGGAGGAAAAACCCAGAGGATGGGCAAGGGATATAGTCAGAGGGACAGAGGGAGAAAAAAGGAGAGTGAGAGAAAGAATGTGTGTATAAAAATAACAGATGGGGTACGAGAGGGAGGTGGGGCATTAGCGGAAGTTAGAGAAGTCAATGTTCATGCCCAAACAACAGGAATTCTGCAGATGCTGGAAATTCAAGCAATTCAAGCAATGTTCATGCCATCAGGTTGGAGGCTACCCAGATGGAATATAAGGTGTTGTTCCTCCAACTTGAGTGTGGCTTCATCTTTACAGTAGAGGAGGCCATGGATAGACATGTCAGAATGGGAATGGGATGTGGAATTAAAATGTGTGGGCACTGGGAGATCCTGCTTTCTCTGGCGGACAGAGCATAGGTGTTCAGCGAAACGGTCTCCCAGTCTGCGTCGGGTCTCGTCAATATGTAGAAGGCCACATCGGGAGAACCAGACGCAGTATGTCACCCTAGCCGACTCACAGGTGAAGTGTCGCCTCAGCTGGAAGGACTGTTTGGGGCCCTGAATGGTGGTAAGGGAGGAAGTGTAAGGGTATGTGTAGCACTTGTTCTGCTTACAAGGGTAAGTGCCAGGATAACTTTTGAGTTCAATCCCTCGAGCAATGAAGGTCAACATTCCGTTTGCCTTCTTAATAATCTGTTGTACCTGCAAGCCAACTTTTTGCGGTTCATGCACAAGCACTCCCAAGTCCCTCTGCACAACAGCATGCTGCAATCTTTCACCACTTAAATAATAACACAACAGAACATCAGAATTAGGTTTATTATGACCGGCATGTGATGTGAAATTTGTTAACTTAGCAGAAGCAGTTCAATGCAATACATAATCTAGCAGAGAGAGAAAGAAAAAAATAATAAATAAAAAACATAATAAATAAACAAGTAAATCAATTACGTATATTGAATAGATTTTTAAAAATATGCAAAAACAGAAATACTGTATATTAAAAAAAGTGAGGTAGTGTCCAAAGCTTCAAAGTCCATTTAGGAATTGGATGGCAGAGTGGAAGAAGATGTTCCTGAATCGCTGAGTGTCTGCCTTCAGGCTTCTGTATCTCCTCCCTGATGGTAACAAACCATGCGACAACGTAACAACAGCAAGCACCCCGTTCCTCTCTCGCACGCATACAGTACTCTAACCCTTTGTCTAATCCATCCCTCCTCCTCTCTAAATTGGTACAACCTGTTCTGTCTCTTTCCCAACTCTGATGAAGTAATATGTCAACCCCATTTCTCTTACCATATATGCTGCCTGACCTGCTGAGTGTTATTAGAGCTTTCTGTTTTATTTTAGGCTTCTCAGCATCTGCATTTTTTGATTTTCATTGTCACTCTGTTGCCTTGTAATTGAAGCACGCCTAACTATCCTAAACAATAGGGAGATTAGTAACATTGAGTTTTGAATCATGGAGATTAGCATTTCAACTCTCCTCACCCATGCTGACGCCCATACGTGCACTAATCCAGTCTGCCTGCATCTCTTGACTTCTGCGTCCCTTCAGTTGGGAATTTGTACACGATATTTCTTCTGTATGTACTTTATCGGCTGCTTTTACATCTGAAAGTTTGCATTCTCCTGAACATTAACCATCCCCTCACCTCTCTGCTTCACAATTAGAGGACGCAGGCCCCATGGCTTGTGATTTGGGGGAGGGTTTGGTAGGGGGGAAGGAAGTAGATTTGATTAATTCACATCACAGTGATTGATCTATTGGAGAGAACTGTTTCCTGTATCTCAAACTTTCTGTGATTTTGCCAACCGGAGAAATGGGTGATAATCCCGTCACATCTTTTCCCAGATCCTTTGTACATAGTCCCTTAAAGTAAATGATTAGATTATAATTGTTGGTAATGAGGCCAATTTCTGCATTCAAGGCATCTTTTATAAAACATTGTTACCCTGTTCTCTGACTAATGGATCTCACTGCCTCGGGCTTATTACTTTATCCACTGGTGCTGCATTTTAATCACCAGTGACTGACTCACTCCTGTTGCTTAATTCACACTGAAACGTTCTCAGTTCTTTTAATAAAGCCTGCTGACCACTGACGCAAAGGCGTTCAATTATAAACAGTCATCTCCCCTGAGTGACCAATTTTCAACCCCAGCTTGTTCTAAAACTGGGTCAATGTGGAAGCAATCTCTGCTGGGCATCCAATATCCATGCCATCTTTTTCCTTGCAGAACTGAGGGAGTGCCACACTGCCGCCAGAGGTTTTGTTTCTTGGGCAAAGCAACCAACAAAGGTTCCTTGGGTCACCAACTGCCAATACTTTCGGAACAGTTGTAGGTTGGTAGGTGAACTGTAAACTGAGCCTAGCATGCAGGTGAGGTGTGTGTGGTGGAGTTGATGAGAATGGGATGAATTTTCTTAAAAATAAGATTATCATTGAACAATTCAGCAGGTGGACAGGCCCTACAGTCCACCATGTCTGTGCAAGCCACGATGCAAATCTAATTTAATCCCAGCTGTCTAGCATGTAGTCCACTTTCAGCCTGTTTATGTATCTGTTTAAATAGTCATAGTCATACTTTATTGATCCCGGGGGAAATGGTTTTCATTACAGTTGCACCATAAATAATTAAATAGTAATAAAACCATAAATAGTTAAATAATAATACGTAAATTATGCCAGGAAATAAGTCCAGGACCAGCCTATTGGCTCAGGGTGTCTGTCTCTCCAAGGGAGGAGTTGTAAAGTTTGATGGCCACAGGCAGGAATGGCTTCCTATGACGTTCTGTGTTGCATCTCGGTGGAATGAGTCTCTGGCTGAATGTACTCCTGTGCCCAACCAGTACATTATGTAGTGGATGAGAGACATTGTCCAAGATGGCATGCAACTTGGACAGCATCCTGCTTAAACATACTGCCCTAACCCTTTCCTGGCCTATAACCCTCCATTTTTCCCCATTGCTGTTACATCTGCATCTACCACTTGCACTGGTGTCATGGTCATGTTCAAGCCTTTTGTGTGAAATGCTTGCCTTGCAAATTTCCTCTAAACTTTCCTCCTCTCACCTTAAAGCTCTGCCCTTTAGTATGTAACATTTGCGTCCTCAAAAATGACTCTGATTACCTCCCCTGTTCATTCCACTCATAATTCTATACAAGGCCATAAGATATAGGAATGGAATTAGGTCATTTGGCTCATCGAGTCTGCTCCATTTCTCTCTCAGCCCCAATATCCTGTCTGTTCCCTGTAACTCTTTTTGCCCCAACTAATCAAGAATCTATCAACCTCTGCCTTAAAATATATCCAATGACTTAGCCTCCACTGCTGCCTATGGTAACAAATTCCACAGATTCACCACTCTCTCACTAAAGAAATTCCTCCTTATCTCTGTTCTAAGTTCTAATTCTGTCTCCCTCAGCCTTTGACACTACAGCAAAAGCACTCCAAAGTTCTCCAACCTATAAGGAGCTATAAAGAGATTACAGCTAACACACTCCAATCCAGACAACATCTTGATGAAATCTTCTCCACCCTTTCCAAAGCCTCCATATCCTTCCTCATTATGCCACCTACTGTATTCTTTTCTGCTACGTTTGACCTTACAAGATGCCACCCCTCGCAATTAAACACCACCTGCCATTTCTCTGCCCAAATGTCCTACTTATTTATATCCTGTTGACAACCTTCTCAATGTTTTTAATTCCACCAATTTTTATGTCTGACCATCTACAATTTCATCCAAGTCATTTATATATGTTACAAGCAATAGAGGTCCCAGCACTGATCGTTACAGAACAGCACATCATAAACTTCCAACCAGGATAACAACCCTCCAATACCTCCTGTCTTCTACGACCAAGACCTATTTTGAATGCAACCCACCAACCCACTGTGAATCCTATGTGACTCAGTCTTCAGGATCAGCCTACCATCAGGGGCTTTGCTAAGTTTCATGTCAACAACACCTACTCATTGTGGTTACCTCCTCTGTGTATGCTTACTCCACATTAACACCAGCTTTATTCCCTTCACAATCTCAACAACGCGAGGAAGGATATCAAAGCTTGCAGCGGGATCTGGATCAGCCGGAAAAGTGGACTGAAACATGGCACATGCGAGGTGTTGCACTTTGGGAGGACAAACACCGTGAACGGTAGGGCACTCAGGACTGTGGTAGAACAGAGAGATCTGGGAATACAGATGCATAATTTCTTGATAGTGGCATCACAAGTAGGCAGAGTAATAAAGAGAGCTTTTGGCAGCACGTTGGCTTTTGACACTCCAAAACCACTCCAATGTTCTCCAACGTTCCTTCGAAGTACTGAGTACAGGATGTACACGTTTGTAGGATGTTATGTTGAAGTTGTATAAGACATTCCACCAGGAGGACCACAACCTGGTCATGATTTGGAGGCTTTCATGCCTCAATGACCTAGAGAGTTGTGTTGGCTGGAGTTAGGTCCTTATACTTTGTCTCTTTGCAAGATCATCCATGCCAAACAGATAAAATGTCAGAGGACAGACTAAGCGTGACCCACCGGTGCTCCAGCTTCAGGGAGTTCAGCTCTGGGCTAACAATCCTGGCAAGTAAAACAAAATTGTTACAAAATCAGCAATGAAGAATCCTTCTTCTGTCACAGTAGGGGGGGGGGGCATAGGGAGCAAGGGTGGACCCAAATGCAAGACACATCTTGTGAGGTTAATTAAATTTAGTTTATTGTTTGATACCAGGAGAGCAAAGCAGAAGCAGGAATAGCGAACTGAACAAGGACTCAGGACTACGACTAGGCTGGGACAAGGATCTGGGCTAGGACTCGGAATCGGATCCCAGTAGAGGCGACATGAAGAGGCTACGGTATGGACTCCGAGCCAGGGACTGGGCAAGGACCCAATACCTGGGTCTTGCCCCGGGCTCGGACCCCAAGAACCAGGCGTGGACATGACATGGGCTAGGGAGAGGAGGAACATGGAGAAACAGAGCTTCGGTCTCAGGAGAGCAGGTACATAGAACCATGGACACATACACAGAACACAGAGTCAGGACCCCTCCTTGGGTACAGGACATAGGGCCGGGACTCCCACACAGAACAGAGAGCCGGGACCCTTCCTTGGGTACAGGACATAGGGCCGGGACTCACACACAGAACAGAGAGCCGGGACCCCTCCTTGGGTACAGGACATAGGCCGGGACTCATGACCCCCCACAGGGCAAGGGCAAGACAGCCTGACTTACCCCACAGAGGCGAGGACAAGACAAGACAAAACATGACCCCCGCGGGGCAATGGCAAGACGGCCTGACTTACCCCACGGAGGCAAGGACAAGACAAGACCAACACGAATGAACACCAGACAGTACCTAAGTAGCTCCGGTGATAGAACTAGACTGAAATGCAGGCGAGGGCTGCAGACGAGGGCTAGAGGCGAGAGGGGCAGAGAAGGGATTCAGACAGGGGGTAAGGACAGGAATCACAGACCACCAGGGCCGGGACTTGACTCGGAACTTGGATGTCGCCAGGGCCGGGACTTGACTTGGAGCCTCCGGGTAGTGGTGAGCTCTCGACTCGGCCCGTGAACAGTAGACAGCGGTTCTTGATTACCTCCGGCGGGTTAACTGACGGACCCACCTCGGCGAGGAAACTTTGCAGGCTCGCTTTGGTGAGGTAACTTGACAGGGTTGCTCCGGTGAGGAAAGGCGAATTACTGGCACCTGCTTCAGGCGGAGACTAAGCTTGCTCTGGCCAGATGACATTGGCACACCGTACCTTCGGTGACTTTGCAGACGCTCTCGCGCTGAACAGCTGAAAGCCGGAGACTATAAACTACCGGTTCAGCCGAGAGTAAATTGCCTCTAATCACCAAGGCCAAGGGACACGGGAGAACTGGGAACCAAAGGGAAACAGGGAGTCAACGGTCCGGATTGTAACATAAACAAAGTAAATTTAAAGAGACCCCGATCCGGACCATGACATCTAAATCTGAGTGCAACAGTGTTCCTAAGCCTCCAGTCAGGTCGTGCATGACTGACAGCAGCGAAAACCGAGAGGGAGCTAATGACATGATGAAGGAAGCTCTGAGCACTGCCTTTATTTCTGTCCCAAAGGCCAGCAACGTAAAGGGCAATAACTAAGTATAAGATGTTGGTGATGTCTAAATTGGAGTGTTGTGTGCAGTTCAGGAAAGATTCAAGGTTTAAGGCAGCTGCAAAACAAGAAATTAGAAAGAACCAAATAAAAAAAAAATAAAGACTACCCCTGCCCCCCCGGCAATACACAGCGAAAGGAAAAAAAAACACAAATCATGCAAACTATAGAAGTGAGCAACAACAACAGCATTCCGAACCAAATTGAGTCCTTAGATCCAAATCCCTGGAGCAGAGTGGAGTAGGCCCAAAGCCTTGGTATGCCATTCATCATACTAGCGAGGCAAATCATTGCAAAGCTGACAGACACAAAGCCGGAGGACTTCTCACAGCCTCAGCCTCATGGAGAGAGGAGTGGATTGTACCTCGCATTAGAATCCGTGCTTCACCACGGCGAATCATTCTGGGCCTAGAGCACGCCGCCCAACGATTTGCTTCAGGCCTAGATTTCGCTGCCAAAGAAGGCGTTCTTAACCTCTCAAAATCAGCTCGACGTTTGGAGTGATCTGATAAGATTAAAAGAATCCAGAGAAAATGTGCAAGGATGATTCCAGGACTTAAGAACTTGAGTTATAGGGAACAGTTGAATAGGTTAGAACTTTATTCACAGGAGCACTGGAGAATGAGAGGTGATTTGATAGAAATATACAGAATTATGAGGAGTATAGACAGGGTACAAGCAAGCAGGCTTTTTGCACTGATATTGGATGAGACTAGAGGTCATAGGTTAAGGGTAAGAGGTGAAAATTTTAAGGGAAACATGAGGAAGGACTTCACTCAGAGTGGGGTGAGAGTGTGGAATGAGTAGTCAGCAGAAGTGGTAGTTGCTGGTTCAATTTCAACATTTAATAGAGGTTTGGATAAGTACATGGAAGGGAGCAGTATTGAAGACTATGGTTTAGGTGCAGATCGATGGGACTAGACAGAATAATACATTCTGGCCACTTTATTAGGTACACCTGTACACCTGCTCATTAATGCAAATATCTAATCAGCCAATTATGTGGCAGCCATGCAATGCATAAAAGGTTCAAGAGGTCCAGTTCTTGCTCAGACCAAAATTCAGAATAGGGAAAAAATGTGATCTTAGTGACTTTGACAGAGGAATGATTGTTGGTGCCAGATGGGGTGGTTTGAGTATCACGGAACTGCTGATCTCTTAGGATTTTCACACACAACAGTGTCCAGAGCTTACAGACACTGGTGCAAAAAACAACAGAAAACTTGCAGTGAGCAGCAGTTCTGTGGGCGAAAGCATCTTGTTAATGGGAGAGGTCAGAGGAGAATGGCTGACAGGAAAGCGACAGTAACTCATATACCACGCATTATAACAGTGGTGTGTAAAAGGGCGAACACAAAACATATCAAACCTTGAGGTGGATGGGCTGCAGCAAAAGACAACAGGCGCACACACAGTGGCCACTTTATTAGGTACGGGAGAACCCTAAGAGAACCAGTAAGATAAACCCAAGACAGAATTTACAGCAGCTACTAATCCGCATGTATTTCGGACATGGGAGGAAAGTGGAGCACATGAGGAGCAGAAGAAACCCAAAAGTTTCACAGGGAAAAATTACAAACATAGTGAGAATATGCCTCCAGTATAAGGTAAGGATTATACCTGGGCCTGTCCTTCCACACAATAATAGAATTTTTTTTTACTGTTTCTACTCAACCATGCTGCAATGTTTGGCACTTACCGCTCTCTTCTGATGTGACAATTCAGGTAGGAACGTGACACTGCAAAGGGTGGCCTTTGCTCCCTGGCTCGTTGACTTATTCAGCACTAAACTGGATCTAATCTATTAACAGTTGAGTATCTGACCGCTGTTATGAGTCACTAATGCATCATTAGTTCTCACCGCTGCACAGTAAGTTTGTCTACCGTAAGCAGAAATGGAAGTGGGTCATTTAAGGAGGAATTTGTTCCCCTTCCTGCCAGGTAAACAGGCAATGTTCTCTAACAGTGTTTGTTCCTCCACCGATTATTTCTGTGCGTGACTGAACTGCAGTGGTGACTCACATTCACTGGAAATTGGACAGGAGCATTCTGCGACCCAGGTTCGACACAACCCTGACCACCACCTACACCTCCATAGAAACATAGAAAACCTACAGTGCAATACAGGCCCTTTGGCCCACAAAGCTGTGCCGAGCACGTCCCTACAGTGAAATCTGGACAGGCTTCCTGTGCCCTCTCACAGTTAGTGCTGATTATCTGAAGTTGTTTACTGGAAAATTGTGGAAGCTACATCTCCGGAAGTATTTAGAGAGGAGGCTATCGAGTCATATGGCTGTACAGCATAAAAAGGAGTCTATGTCAACAACCATGAAGGGTCTCAACCCAAAATATCACCAATTTATCCCCCCCCCCCCGTAGATGCTGCCTGACCTCCTGAGTTCCCCCACAGCGTTGTGCAGGTTGCTCAGGATTTCCAGCATCTGCAGAGTCTCTTCAGTTTTATGCTTGTCCGCTGTAATCCTATGGGTGGAGACGTGTCTCTACCAAAGGAGCTGTAAGGTGCTCCTTCCCTCCGCCCGCCTGCTAGCTGCAGGCCACCCTTGGGCAAGATGTAGCAACTGCTCAGCCTGAACCCCCTGCCCCCGATCAGGGTCATACATGAGAAGCCACGGGAGCAGGTTTGGGTGGTCGTATCAGCAGCTGGTGCATATCACAAGGCCAGGCAGATATTCTCTGAAGAGTATTGATAATGGCTGGGGGCCACCCATCCTGTAGAGACACTGGCAAACCATTTCTGTAGAAAATTTTGCCAAGGACAATCACGGCCATGAGACTGTGACCTTCATCATACGACATGGTACATAATGGTGCTGATGATCATAGTAAATCTATTTGCCTTCATTAATTCCATATCAAAGTCAATGTCAAGATTATTATAACATGCACAAGCACAAGTGCAATGAAAAACTTGCAGCAACAAATACACAATACTCACAAGAAAAAGCATATTGTACATAACATTATTAGAAGGACTACAGGAACATAGAAAGTGTCCATTGTAGTGCAAGGTGATCAAAGTGGTCACAGTGTTGCTATACTGAGATTTTCTAGGTTGGTTGAAGGGAGGTAGCTGTATTGCTGAAAGGTCTCGGCCTGAAACATCGACTGTACTCTTTTCCACAGATGCTTCCTGGCCTGCTGAGTTCTTCCGGCACCTTGTGTGATTTGTTTGGATTTTCAGCGTCTCTTGTTCGTAACTGTTCTGGAACCTGGTGGAGCGGAGTTTCAGGCTTCTGTACCTCTTGCCCGAAAGTATAGCTGCAACAAAATGGCATTGCCCGGATGTTGGTGGTCTTTGATGATGGGTGCTTCCTTCCTGAGGCAGCAACTCATGTGGATACTGTCAATGATGGGGAAGATGTGCCCATGATGAATAGAACTGAATCCACTTCTCTGCTGCTTCTTACATTCCTGCATACTTGAATTGCTGCTCCAAATAATGCAGCCTCTCAGGATACTTTCAATAGTAATCTCTCTAAATTCGTCAGTGTTTGGTGACAAGTCAAACCTCCTTTGTTATGTATTTACTATTTCAGTAATGTTTGAGTCATTTTGTAAATATGTTGTTTGATTAAGCATTCTTTGCTTTTACATAATGTCTTGCTGGGACGTAAGTGGTTGAAGCAGCTGCAACTTGACTGGAGATTCGTCCACCATTTCCATGCCAACGTCGCCTGTAACAGAGTCAACAGAAGGTGAATTGAGAAAGCTACTGGATGATGCCACAGCAGTGTTCAAGGATGGCACTGGAAAACTCAAACATATCAAGAATAAAGTGGTGTTAAATGAAAATGCCACACCCAGATTTTACAATGCTTGTCCAGTTCCTTATACCACCAATGATAAAGTTGTCAGTGAGCTGGATTACATGGAGGCTGGAGGAATTCTTTCCAAGGTTGAGTGGAGCCCACAGGCAACATCAGTGGTCCCAGAAGCCAAAAAGAGTGGGTCTATCAAGATCTGTAGTGATTTTAAGGTCACCATCAGCCTAGTACTGAAAGTAGGCCCAGCACAGAGGATATCTTTGCAAACCTTTCTGGATGGAAGTGCTTCAGCAAAGTGGATTTAGCTGAGACCTACCGCACTTGGAGATGGAAGAAGAGTCAAAAGAGATTCTCACCATAAGCACTCACTAAGAACTTCTTTGCTATAATAGGTTTAGTTTTGGAGTAGCATCTGCACTTGCACTCTGGCAGGAAGCTATGGACCAGGTGCACCAAGGCTGCCCAGGCACTCAGTGCTACATAGCTCAGCTGGGAGGAGTGTTTTGTATCTCATATTTCATTAATATCTGAGTAATATTGTAAATTTATTGCAAACTGAGAAAATCTGCAGATGCTGGAAATCCAAGCAACACACACAAAATGCTGGAGGAACTCAGCAGGCCAGGCAGCATCTATGGAAAAGAGTATAGTCGACATCTCAGGCTGAGACCCTTCAGCAGGACTGGAGAAAGGAAAAGATGAGGAGTAGATTTAAAAGGTGTAGGGAGGGGTGGGAGAAACACAAGGTGAAAGGTGAAACTGGGAGGGGAAGGGGTGAAGTAAAGAGCTGGGAAGTTGATCGGTGAAAGAGATACAATGCTTCCCCCCCCCCCACCACTTCCATCCCCTTTTCCCTCTTCACCTTATCTCCTTGCCTGCCAATCGCCTCCTTCTGGTGCTCCTCCCTCATTTTCTTCCATGGCCTTCTGTTCCCACCTATTAGATTCCTCCTTCTCCAGCCCTGTATCTCTTTCACCAATAAGCTTCCTAGCTCTTTACTTCACCCCTCCCCGTTTCACCTATCACCTTGTGTTTCTCCCTCCCCTCCTTCTGCCTTTTAAATCTACTCCTCATCTTTTTTTCTCCAGTTCTGCTGAGGGTCTCGGCCTGAAAGGTCGACAATACTCTTTTCCATAGATGCTGCCTGGCCTGCTGAGTTCCTCCAGCGTTTTGTGTGTGTTGCTTGCAAATACGCTATTTGATTTAGCATTCTTTGTTGCTTACATAATGCATTGTGGGTTATATGTAAAAGAATGTAAATGGCATACGTCTTTACACTACCACATTATGCATGCATGCCTCATTTAAAGTAAAAACAAAGTTAGACTGGATTCCCTTGTTTTTTCTTCAATTAGCTTTATGTCTCAAAGTTACAAAACATGACTTCCTTAACCTTTTAAGAAAATAAAGACTCTGGGTCACCTTCCTTAGGATTGCATCTGTATGGGGCCTAGGACAGGTCATCCAATATGATAATGTCCAGGAATTTAAAACTGCTGGCCAATGTGGACAGCTGCATATTCACCCTCCTTCCCCTTCTTGAAGACAACGATCAGTTCTTCAGTTTTACTGATGTTGATCAAGAGGTTGTTATTGTGGCACTGCTCAACCAGCCGTCTATCTCACTCCTGTATTACTCTATGCCCTGCTCATTCAAGTCCCTGTCCAGATGCCTGTTAAAATCTGTTACTCTCCCTGCCTTCAGCAATTCCTCTGGCAGCCCATTCTAGTACCAACTACTCTTTGTGTGAATATTTTACCCCTCAGATCTCCTTTAAACCTCCTCCCTCCCACTTTAAACCAATACTGTCTCGTTTTAGACAGCCCCTACCATGGGAAACACATCCTGGGGCTATAGGAATAAACTTTTGAAAGAATGTGAAGTGAGGGCAGTGGGGAATGGACACAGAAAAGGAATTGAGGGCTGGATTAAATCAGCCGTCATGGCTTCGGATGAGGGACAAGCCGCTGACTTCTGTTCATACTTTCTTCTGATAACATGTTTTCTCGACCTCAAGGCCTCATTCAGGTTCCTTACAATGCAGGAAGTCCTGGGGATCTTTAATAGCCCTACCTCTTCATCTTCAACATTAAAAAAAAGCTCTCTTCCTAGAAAAGCATGGGGAAGGGGTGAGGATTCTGCCTCCACAATTCCTAGTAAGGTGGGCCCCCAAAGCAATCTCCCTGGAGGGCCTGGATGTGGGAAAAGTGGGTTAAATCAGGAGTAATTTCTCCCTTGGTGTGAAGGTAAATTTTACTGAAGATGAAGACAGCGATTCCTCAAGAAGGCAATATCAATCATTAAGGACCCTTACCATCCAAGACATGCCTTCTTCTCATTACTACCATCAGGGAGGACGTACAGGAGACTGAAGACACACACTCAATATTTTAGAAGCAGTTTCTTCCCCTCCAGTATCAGATTTCTGAATTGACTATGAGCCCATGAACACTACGTCACTTCTTGGTTTTTCTTTTTGCACTACATATTTTTTTTTCTAAATTTCTTATTGTAGCTTACAGTAATTTTTTGTGTGTTACACTGTACTGCTGTCACAAAGTAACAACTTTCATGATACTTAACCTGATCCTGATTTTGATTCTGGTCTCGGTTCACTGATGGTGTAAAAGTTGTTGGTAGGGTTAACCTGCACTATATAGATAATAGATTTCCATGAGATCCACATAAACAAGGGTTGGATATGGACTGGGCCTATAGGGAGGTTCCTGTGGGTTGGTTCACCAACAGAGGTGCCACCTTCTGGGTGACACATCAATTGAATGTTCCCTTCTACTCTTACAATGGAGGAAAGCAATCCTTCAATGCTTTGATCAAAGATGAGCAGAGGAGTCCTACCTTTGCCTTGGGTCAAGGCTGATCCCTCAGACAACACCAGAGAAGTGGATGAGTGTATATGGGTCACTGAGGGAGTTCACTGAGCCCAGATTCATTGTGTTTCCTCTATCATCACAGTGAGTGTACTTCAGATATTTCAAAGATGTCTCATTAGCTATTAACTATTTAGGCAACTTTGAAAGGCATGGACAGACCAGTACAGAAATAGAAGTTCTTCCTTTTGGTCACATTATGGCTTCTCATCAAGAGCAGCCACTAGATAGTGCTGGACATTCATCGCCTGTCCCCAGTCAATACTGGGGCTATGGAGTGGCTTCCATGTTTAAGTCCACTGATTTTTTTTATATATAATAAAAAATCAGTGTATTTAAACAGTGGGCCCCACTGTGGTGTAACGGTTAGAACAATGCTATTACAGCTCGGGGTGTTGGAGATCGGAGTTCCATCCTGTCAGCCTCTGTAAGGAGTCTGTCCTCCCTCTGGAATGTGTGGGTTTATCCTGCGTGCTCTGGTTTCCTCCTAAAGTCCAAAGACCTACTTTGTAGGTTAATTGGCCATTGTAAATTGTCCTATGATAAAGGTTAGGGTTAAATCAGGGTAGTTGGGGTGACACTACTCGAAGGGGCAACTCCGCGCTGAATCTTATTTCCTATGATGCAGAAGGGGGGTATTCAGCTGATGATGTCTATCCCATTTTCCATCTCTACCCCAATGAACAAGCAGAACCACTTTGCCAAGCATGTGCTTTCCTCATTGGCCGTCTTAATGTATCAGATACATGCTAATATGAGCTCTATTCCTGTTTCCTCAGCAACCCAGTCTGTCCTTGGCCTTCTGCACAGCCAGGGTGAGGTTAAGTGCAAGATAAAAAAATGTACCTTGTATTCCAACTGGGAATACAAGAACCTACCAGCCTTCTCCTTCCCACCCTACCCCCACCTTCTTTATAGAGCCTCTGCCCCTTCCCTCTTCAGTCCTGACAAAGGGTTCTGGCCCGAAACGTTGACTGATCGTTTCCATGGATGCTGCCCGACCTGCTGAGTTCCTCCAGCGTGTTGTGAGTGTTGCTTTGACCCCAGCATCTGCAGAGTATCTTGTGTTTACGATTCCAACTGGGTAGCCCACAGCCTAATGGAGTACAGTATAAACATCAAACTGTCCGAATTTAAGTAACTTGCACCCCTGTGTTCTTTTTTCTGTCCTGAGCCACCCAGGTTCTCTCACCCAACACCCTCCCCTTCTTTCCAAAGTTCAAAGTTTAAAGTACATTTATTATCAAAGTATGTATAATACATACAACCTTGAGATTGTAGGTATTACAAAACAAAAGAAACTCAATAGAGCTCATTAAATAAGACCGTCAATCACAAAACGTGCAGAGAAAAAACAAATTGCACACACAGTAGAAGTAGGTAAGTAGGTAATATTCGGGACTGAAGTTCATGAAAGTGAGTTCACAGCCGATCCAGGAGCCTATTAGTTTGCAGCCCTCAGCCTCAGTTCAGCGCAGAGACAAGTAAACCTCATGAGCTGAGCACCAGCCCATTCCTCCCCTCTGGCCCCAACAACATGACCTTTTCAATCGGGCCCAGCAGTTCAAATCACCTCCAAGTCCACTTCAGAAATGGCCATGCATCAGCTTCCCTGCTCTCGGGTTTGGGTCCTGTAAGCCTCAATTTGGCCAGTGCACAATCTTTTCAATCTGGCCCAGTGCTTAAATCAGCCAAACATCGGCTTGTTCCCTGTTCTCAGGCCTGAGCTTGACCTCATTGATTCGGCCCATACTTGCTACGCTGCAATGGTCCCGCACCTTCGAGACTTTAGTTTACGCCACAAAAATTCCAGCTTGTACAGGTGGTTCAAAAGCTCAACTTTGAAAGAGAAGCTACAGGCTATTGATTGCAGTGATCGTTTACCAGAAAACGTGTGATTAATAGAGTAGTAAGTTGTTTTGTTTGCTGCCAGTAAGTCTTTGCTGTGTTTTACCAGTGTCATCTCAAACCAGAAGTTCACCAGAAAACCACCACTTTCCCATCATCCCATTATCTAAGATCTCTGAGGACTTAGCCTTGTCCCAACATATCAATGCAGTTATAAAGAAGGCAAGACGGCGACTATACTTCATTAGGAGTTTGAAGAGATTTGGCATGTCAACAAACACACTCAAAATCTTCTATTGATGTACCATGGAGATCAATCTGACAGGCTGCAGCACTCTTTCAGTCCCGATATAGTGACTCACCCTGAAACATCACCTCTGCCTCTGTTTTCACCTGCTGATTTCATCTAGGAGTTTGCTCTTTGTTCTCGTTTCTCTTGTAACCAGTTTTCTTCACGTTTCTAGCAACTCTCCTAGATCCTGCTGCTCACTTAAACACTAGAGGCAATTAACAGCGGCCAATTAACCGGGCAAACTACATGTCTTCGAGGTGCAGGAGGAAATCTGAGCAACAGGGGAAAACCATGTGGTTACAGGGAGAACATGCAAAGGTTTCCCCCTCCCCCACCCCACCCGCAGACAGCACTTGCCTCAGTATCAGCAAAATAGGTTGTTTCTGCAGTGGGTAAGAGGGACAGAGCATTGCAGCTCCCATTGGAAAAGATAGGCTAATATAACAGTGTTGGATGTGAGAGTGTGGATAAACAGCTCCCGAAATGATTGCGACATCTCGGTAGCTTATGATTATGATAGTCTTATGGTTTTTATATTCTGCGTTTTCACCTGTTCTTTCTCATTTTTGTGTGTGTGGGGGGAGAGGGATTGGGGAGTTAATGTTCTTGTTGGACTTTGTGTGGGAGGGGGGATTGGAGGGGGATAGATGGGCATGTTGCCACTCTTTTTTGTGCGGGTGTTGAATTTGCAGTTTCCCTTTGAACTGATTACCATGGTTTCCTTCCGTTTTGTGGCGATCTGGAGAAGATGAATCTCAGAGTTGTATATGGCATACATACTTCGATAATATAATGTACAATTATAATGTACAGAATAGTAAAATAGAGACTGTTGTATTATGATGTGCGATCTCTTGTTGCACAGAGATGAACTGTTGTATATGCTTATTGCATTTGGCTGGAAAGATTTTCTGTAACGGCCCTTGTGACAGTGGAGCTGAATGATGTGAGTAGACTGTGGCATTGGCAGATCTCCAACTGGACTTTGGGTAATAGCTCCAGCTTGGGGGGGGGGGGAATGCCCTCCCTCTTCCCTCTGTCGATTGCACTCTTTCCCAATTTGGCTTCAGAGAGTGAATCATGTGGGTAGTTGCTGTTAACTAGCTCTGCACCGCTCTCCCCCCGCCCCCCGCCGAATAATGTGTTCTGTGTTCCTGTGTCCGTGACCTGCGGTTTAAACTTTAAACTTCAGAATATACAACCGTTTGTACAAGGAGACAAAGTTTCAAAACTTCAAAAAGTCCCAAACTGATTGACAGACAAACTGAGTTCTTTTTAGTCACTGTTCTAATATAAGAATCGAGGCAACCAGTACATGCATAGCAAGATCCCACAAACATCAATATGATAAAGATCACCTAATGAACAGAAACACAATAAAATCTGCAGATGCTGGAAATCCAAAGCAACACACAGAATGCTGGAGGAGCTCAGCAGGCCAGGTAGCATCTAAGGAAAAGACTGAACAGGCAATGTTTTGGGCTGTGACCCTTCTTCAGGACTAAACTAAGAGAGAAGTAGGGAGATAGTTGAATTAAGAGGTGGAAAGAGAGGAAAGAGTTTAGCTGGAAGGTGATAGGTGAAGCCAGGTGGGTGGGAAAGGTCAAGGGCTGGAGAAGAAATACTCCAATAGGAGAGAAGAATGGACAATAGGACAAAGGAAGGAAGTAATAGGCAGATGAGAAGAAGTAGAAGGCCAGAGTGCAGAATAGCAGGTTTGGTGGGGGGTGAATTTATTCACCGGAAGGAGAAATCAATATTCATACCATCAGGTTGGAGGGTACCCAGATGGAATATAAGATGATGCACCTCCATCCTGAGGAAGGACTCATCTTGGCACAAGAGGAGACCATGGACCAACACGTCAGAATGGGAATGGGAATTAGAATTAAAATGTTTAGCCATTGGGAAGTCCTGCTTGTGGCGGTTGGTGCAGAGGTGCTTGACAAAGCTGTTCGCCAGCTTACGATGAGTCTCCCCAGTGTAGAGGAAGCTGCATCAGGAGCACCTGGCGCAATAGAGGACCCCAGCAGATTCGCAGGTGAAGAGCTGCCAAATGAACAGTTTTGGTTGCTGGTTGAAATCTTGGCCTATTTGATATTTGAAAGGTGTCTTTTGAAATAAGGCAAGAAAATTTACTATATCCAGCTGAGAGAGCATTGAGTTTAGAGTTTCCTCTGAAAGAAATGTTAAATCCTACAGGGCATGCGCTTAAGGTGAGGGATGGAAAGGTTAATAGAGACGTGTATTGGGTGATATTTTTCCACAGGGAAGGGTGGGTGCCAGGAAAGGGCAGCTTGAGGTAGTGGTAGCAGATGCCATAATTACATTTAAATAGTGGGGGGTGGGTTCAACAGGTTGGAGAAGTATGAATAAAGTAAAAAAGAAATGTGTGGATAAAGATAAAGAAAAAAAAGATTAAAAAAAGAGAAAAATAAGAGTGGAGGGAAGAAAAGTCAAGAACAAAAGAGTAAAAGATTACAAGATTTTAAAAGCCCAAGGAGTGTAAGGGCACTTTAACTGAATGCCCGTAGTATTTGAAACAGGGTCAGTGAACTTGTGGCACAAATCAGAACAAAGTGGTATCATGTAATATGGAAAGATAGGCAGGAAGGTAAGGGAAGTGGGGTAGTGCTCCTAATTAAAGATGAGATCAGGGCAATAGTGAGAGATGATATAAGATCTTTGCATCATGAATAGGTATGGGAGAAATATCAGAGGACTGGAAGGTTGCAAATGCTGTTCCCTTGTTCAAGAAAGGGAGTAGAGATAACCTAGGAAACTATAGACCAGTGAATCTTACTTCAGTGGTGGACAAGTTGTTGGAGAAGATCCTGAGAAGCAGGATTTATGAGCATTTGGAGAGATATAATCTGAATAGGGATAGTCAGCATGGCTCTTTCAAGGGCAGGTCATAACTTATGAACCTGATCGAATTCTTTGAGGATGTAACAGAAAACATTGATGAAGGTAGAGCAGTGGATATAGTGTATATAGATTTTAGTAAGGCACTTGATAAGGTTCACCAAGGGAATCTCATTCAGAAAGTAATGCATGGGATCCAAGGAGATGTTGCTTTAAGGATCCAGAATTGGCTTGCCCACAGCAGGCAAAGTGTGTTTGTAGATGGTTCATATTCTGCATGGAGGTCGGTGACTAGTGGTGTTCTGCAGGGATTTGTTCTTGGCAGTGCGGAGGATCAGAGGGATCTTGGGGTCCGAGTCCATAGGATGCTCAAAGCAGCTGCGCAGTTTGACTCTGTGGTTAAGAAGGTGTACGGTGTATTGGCCTTCATCAATTGTGGAAATGAATTTAGGAGCCGAGAGGTAATCTTGCAGCTATATAGGACCCTGGTCAGACCACACTTGGAGAACTGTGCTCAGTTCTGGTCGCCTCACTACAGGAAGGATGTGGAAGCCATAGAAAGGGTGCAGAGGAGATTTACAAGGATGTCGCCTGGATTGGGGAGCATACCTTATGAGAATAAGTTGAGTGAACTTGGCCTTTTCTCCTTGGAGTGACGGAGGATGAGAGGTGACCTGAAAGAGGTGTATAAGATGATGAGAGGCATTGATATTGTGGATAGTCAGAGGTTTTTTCCCAGGGCTGAAATGGTTGCCACAAGAGGACACAGGTTTAAGGTGCTGGGGAGTAGGTACAGAGGAGATGTCAGAGGTAAGGTTTTTACTCAGAGAGTGGTGAGTGCATGGAATGGGCTTCCGGCAACAGTGGTGGAGGTGGATATGATAGGGTCTTTTAAGAGAGTTTTAGATATGTACATGGAGCTTAGTAAAATAGTGGGCTATAGGTAAGCCTAGTAATTTCTAAGGTGGGGACATGTTCGGCACAACTCTGTGGGACGAAGGGCCTGTATTATGCTGTAGGTTTTCTATGTTTCTGTGTTTCTAATTAACCTGCAAACCTGTGATATAGGAGGAAACCTGAGCAACTGCAGGAAATTCACGAACACCTCCACCTCCATTCAGGGTTCACAAACAGTTCCTCCAGGTGAGGCGGCACTTCACCTGCGAGTCTGCCAGGGTGACCTATTGTATCGAGCACCCTCACTCTGTCCACCGCAAATTACAGAATCTCCCAGTGGCCACCCATTTCAGTTTGACGTCCCTTTCCCTGAAGTGACATGCCAGTCCATGGCCTTCTCTGCTGCCACGATGAGGCCACACTCAGTTTGGAGGAATAACACCTCGTATTACTTCTAGGTTGCTTCCAAACTGATGGCATGAGACCTATTTCTCTATCTTCTAGTAATTACTCTCCTGAACTCCTTTTTCCATTCCCTCCCCCCCATCCTGCTGCCCCTCTCACACCTTCCCTTCCCCTCACCTTCCAATCACCTCCTTCTGGTTCCCCTCCTCCTTCCCTTTCTTCCATCGTTCACTGTTCTCTCCTATTAGATTCCTTCTTTGTCAGCCCTTTACATTTCCACCTATCCCCTCCTAGTTTCTTACTTATCTCCCCTTACCCACCCCCTCACCTATTGCTTGCCAGCTTTCACTGCTTCCCTTCCTCTCCACCTTCTTACTCTGGCTTCTGGCCCCTTCCTTTCCAGCCCTGATGAAGGGTCTCAGCCCGAAATGTCGACTGTTTCTTCCCCTGCGTAGCTGCTGCCTGACCTGCTAGGTTGCTAGCTTCCTCCGCCATCTCGTGTGGGTTGCAGGAAATCCCACGCAGTCACGGGATCATGGTGCGCACTCCACACAAACAGGAGCGGAGACCGGGATTGAGCTCAGTTTCCCAGAGCTGTGAGGGAGGAGCTCTACTACCTGTACCACAGTCCCATTGTGTGAGTTTCGGATGGGGGCTGGGGATGGGATTTTATCCTGGCGCTCGCAAGGTTCCTGCCGTACAGGAGTGAAACTTCTTTATTGTAATTGTGAAAAATATTTGGCAGAGAGCTCCTACAGTTTGTCCTCAGTCAGTCCACTGGGACAATGATCCCATTCACTTGCAGACCAGTTTCTGTTTGACCATATGTTGAAATCCACAATTGACTACACAAGTCTCCCATTACAACCATATCTGAAGGGATCTTTGGAAGCCAAGATCCAAAACGAACAATATAGCCACGTTCAAATCACTGTTGCTGTTTTGATACCGATAAATTCAACAGCTATACAATGAACACTTAATCATTAAATGTTTTTTAATCACAGAGGATTTCCTGTCAAACGTCACCAAGGAGCAAAGATGAAAGTAGACAGGACACGCATTCTGTCAGCAAGGATCTTGTGACACCTGAAAAGACTGGGAATCCTTATTCAGCAATCCAAAAATAGTGGGATAATTATCCGCACAGTGACACAAGATACTGGACGTTTTGAGCAATACAAAATGCTGGAGGAGCTCAGGAGGTCAGGCAGCATCTATGGATGGGAATAAACAGTCAACATCTCGGGTCAAGACCCTTCATCAGGACTGGGAAGGAAGGGGGAAGACAGCAGAATAGGAAGGTGGGGAGAGTGGAGGAAGAAGTACAAGGTAGAAGGTGATAGGTGAAACCGGGAGGTGAAGTAAAGAGCTGGGACGTTGATTGGTGGAAAAGGAAAAAAAAGGCTGGAGAAGGGAAATCTGAAGGGAGAGGACAGAAGACCATGGAAGAAAGGGAAGGGAAGGGGGAGGAGCACAGAGGGAGGTGATGGGCAGATAAGGAGAGAAGGTGTGAGAGTGAAACAAGAATGGGGAATGGTGAAGGAGAGGAGGTAGTGTAATTACCAGAATGTTTGAGAAACCGATGTCCATGCCATCAGGTTGGAAGCCACCCAGATGGGATAATCATCACACTGCTCTCACACACTTACTGTACACAAATAGGCCGTTGTGACTCTTAACCTAACAATAACAATGGTACCTACCCAGCAGAGTGGAAGATTGACCAGATAAGCTCTGTGCAAAGAAGCAAGGCAAATCCAACCTGGGACATTAGTCTACTCTTGAACATTAGCAAAGTGTGAGAAGGGATAATCAGTAGCGCTGTCATGCGGCACTTGCTTAGATACAACCAGCTCCCAGTCTGGATTCTACCGAAGTCACTCAGCTCCTGAATTCATTGCAGCCTTGGTCCGTACATGAATTCCAGAGGTAAAGTGAGAATTGCTGCCCTTGACTTCGATGCAGCAATTGATTGATTATGGCATCGAAGAGACCTGGCTAATTAGGGTGCAGTGGGGGAAATCCTGCCACTGATTGGCGTCATACCTCGAACAATGGAAGGTGGTTGTGGTGGTTGGAGGTCAATCATCTCTGCCTTGGGACATTTCCGAGGAGTTCCAGATCCAAAGGTCAGAACTGGGGGCTGTTCATTAACAAATGCATAATGTTCAGCACCTCAAGTACTGAAGCAGTCCACAAGCAAATGCAGCAAGGACAGGACATTATGCAGGCCTGGCATGATAGGTGGCAACTAACCACTGCACCACACAAGTGCCAGGCATAGATGATATCCAGCAAGTAAAAATAAACTTCCAACCCCTGACAATGAATAGTATTGACATAAACAATCTCCTACTCTTAATATCCTGGGTTGTCACCACTGACCAGACACTGAGCCGGAAAAATATGTTCGTATGAGTCTCATGCAGTGAGTAACTAGTAATCATGTGGCAAGTAACTCACCTCATATCTCTCCAAAGCCTGTCCACCATCTTCAAGTCTCAAGTCATGACTGCGATGGAATGGTCTCCGTTTGCTGGGCTGGGACAAGTTCAAATTCAATGATACTTGAGAGGTTCAACATCCGTGGGTGGGCGCTATGGTAGCATTGAAGTTAGCACAACATCATTAGAGCTCGGGCCGTCAGAGTTTGGAGTTTAACCCTGCCATCCTCTGTAAGAAGTCTGTACATCTTCCCTGTGGAATGCATGGGTTTCCTCCCATAGTCCAAAGATGTGTTAATTGGTAATTGTAAATTGTCCCATGATTAGGTTCGGGTTAAATCGGGTTTGTTGGGGTTTACTGGGAGGCTCAGAGGGTTAGAAGGGCCCATTCTGTGCTGTATCTCTAAATGAAATTAAAACCATACAATCCATAGCAACCTGCTTGAGAGACACACCATATACAACCATTCATTCACTCCACTACCAATGCACAGCAACAGCAGTTTGTACCATTGACCGCATGCACTGCAATAACCAAAAAAGACTCCTTAGAGAGTAACTTCCAAACCCATAACATCTGCCAGGTAGAAGGACAAGAGCAGCCGGAAGCTGCCCTTCTACTGACACACCATCCCGGCTTGGCAATATATTGCTGTTCCTCACCATGGCTGGATCAAAGTCCTGGAACTGCGCTGTGGGTTTACCCACATAAGCACGTCTCTGAGCAGACCATAACCTTGTCATGGCTTGGAGACTTGCGTGCCTTATTCACCCAGAAAGCGACGTTGGTTGGAATCAGGGTTTAATGCTTCGATTCTTAGTAGGATCACCCATGCCAAACAGGTCAAAGGGTAGAGGCCAGGTTAAGGGTTGTCCTCCAGTCTTTCAGGTTTGGGGGTTCAGCTCAGGACTAACAATCCTCACTGGTAAAACAACACTGTTATGGAAACAGTAATGAAAATTTCTTCTAAATCTGAGTGTGATGGTATTCCTTAATCTCCACTCAGAATTTGCATGGTTGGCAGTAGCAAAGACCAAGCTACTGGTATGATGAAGGAAGCCCTGAGCACCGCCAGAGATGGAAGACCTTTTATTGCTGATCTAAAGACCAGTGGCATAAGTAGCAGTAGTTAGACATAAACACGGGGGCAAGGTACAAACTCCTCATAGATAGCACCCACGTCAGGACTGAGCCAGGATCTCTGGAGCTGTGAGTCAGTGGATCTACAAATAAAATTCTAGAGTTTAGCCCTGTGAGTGTGAAACAAGAACATGCACTTAAACTAAGAACATAAAGCACCCTGATTAGTCTGTAGGTCAGGTGGCATCTGTGGAAGGAGGATGAGAGTTAACGTTTCAAGTTAACAGTATTTCATCAGAATCTGTGGGTTGTATTCGAAAACCATGTGCTATTTTTTTCACTCCCAAATCACGTTTAGAGCCAGAGAGCACTAGAGCACAGAAACAGGCCGTTCAGCCCATCCAGCCTGTGCTGAACTGTTACTGTGCTTCACAGACAAGGAGAAAATCTGCAGATGCTGGAACTCAAAGTAACACACACAAAATGCTGGAGGAACTCAGCAGGCCAGGCAGCAGCTATGGAAAAGAGTAAACAGACGACATTTCGGGCCGACACCCTTCATCAGGAGTGGGAAAAGAGATGAGAAGTCAGAGTAAGAAGGTGGGGACGGGGAGGAAGAAGTACAGGGTAGTAGGTGAGGGTGAAACCGGGAGAGGGGAGGGGTGAAGTAAAATGCTGGGAAGTCAATTGGTGAAAGAGATAAAGGGCTGGAGAAGGAGGAATCTGATAGGAGAGGACAGAGGCCATGGAGAAAAGAGAAGGGGGAGGAGCACCAGGGCAGGTAAGGAGATAAGGTGAGAGAGTGAAATGGGAATGGGCACTGGTGAAGGAGAGAAGGTGGGTAATTACTGGAAGTTGGAGAAATTGATGTTCGTGACATTGATTTAAAGGCTACCCCGATGGAATATAAGATGTTGCTCCTCCAACCTGAGTGTGGCCTCATTGCAGTAGTAGAGGAGGCCATTGACAGACATGTCGGAATGGAAATGGGAGGTAGAATTGAAATGGGTGGCCACTGGGAGATCCCATCTTTTCTGGTGAATCGACCGTAGGTGCTCGGTGTATAGGATGCCACACTGGGAGCACCGATACAGCAGATGACCCCAACAGGTTCATAGGTGAAGTGTCGCCTCATCTGGAAGGACTGTTTGGGGCCCGGAATAGTAGTGAGTGCAGGTGTAGCACTTGTTCTGCTCGCAAGGATAAGTACCAGGAGGAAGGTCTGTAGGGAGGGTTGAATGGACAAGGGGGCGGGGGAGTGAATGGACAAGGGAGTCACATAGGGAGTGATCCCTGCTGAAAGTGGAAAGTTGAGGAGTTGGCGGGGGGGGGATGAGTGATGTGCTTGGTGGTGGGATCCTGTTGGAGATGGCAGAAGTTACGGAGAATTATGTGCTGCTTAGTCTTATTGACCTGCACCTCCATTTGCCTCCCATCACTGTATGTCTCTTAAATGACGCAATCAAACCTGCATCAACCTCTTATGCCGGCAGCTCATTCCACACTCGCATCACCTTCTAAGTGGAGGAGTCACTCCTCAAGTTCCCCTTAGATATTTCACCTTCTACACTTAACCTATGGCCTCTAGTTCTACACTCACTCGACCTCATTGGAAAACGCTTGCTTGCATTTTTCCTATCAATTCCCCTCATAACTTTGTATACCTCTGTCAAATCCTGCCTCATTCTCCTACGCTTCAGGAATTGTTTGTTTAAAAGTAGCCGATTCTCCTCAGGGGAAAAATCAGCAATGTAGTTCTCAGCCCAGTATTTAGTGTTGAGGAGATGGTGAGAGAGGCTGACACATTGGAGATGCTGTAGAGCTACTGTCTCACAGCTCCAGCTACCCAGGTTTAGTACTGATGTCCGGTTCAGTCTGTGTTGTTCTCCCTGTGACTGTGCTGGTTTTCCCTGGGTGATCTACTTTCCTCCCACTTACTAGAGAAATACAGACTGTTAGGCCAGTAGGCTACTGTAAGTTGTCTCTTGCGTGTTTGTTAGAGCATATTCTGGACATAAAGTGTATAGCAAAACATTAACTCCTCCAATTAACTTCAGTTCTGAATATGGACTGTAGATTAAATTTAAAATGCAACTCTGGATAATGGGTTCCTATCCGCCAGCAGTTAATTGAAAAAATACACAATGCTGATTAGCATTGTCTGGAGTGTGGGAGCTAGGAGGAGGTGTGAAAGTTATATGTAATTCAAAGCAAGCATTGTAGATACGTTGTAAATATAGAATTGTCCTTTGATCTTTAGCATATAAAATGTCTTGTAATGTTGGGTCAAGAGACCGCTTCCTCTGAAAGGGTCTCAATATAATGCCTGCTGTGTCTCCTTTTGTCCAAGAAAAGACTAGTCCGTATCTACCAGCTATATCTCTCCGGTGACTTTATTTGCGCAATAACATCGGTAATAGAAAAGATCTGGGGAAATTGATGGGATTGCATGGAGGAGAAAACATGGGATTTGTGTTGGACTAGTGTAAATGGATGCTAATGTTTGGCGGGGGTTCAGTGGGTCAAAGGGTCTGTTTCTCAGCTGAAAGACTCCTCGGGAGTTGTAACAGAGTCATGGAATCAAGTCCTTTGGTCCTACTTGCCCACACCAAATGTGTTACCCAGCAAGCTAGTCCCATCTGCCTACATCTGGCCCATAGCCCTCTCAACCTCTTGCACTCACGTACCTATCTAGATGCCTTTTAAACATTGCTAATGTCTGCAACTACGTTGTTGACACTTAAGGAGAGACAAGCTGTGGAAGACATGGATGCAATGATCTCTATATCTGTACATCAGTCGCTTCTGGAGTATCACCACTGTTCAAACGATTGGTCAATGATGGAAAAGGAACAGTTCTTCTTGCTGAATAAACAGGAAAAGCATATGGGCTCCTTAATGAATGTGGTGAGTTAGTCTTTCACGTTTCAATAGATTTCATTGAACTGTCTCTAAAAATACTCTGCTGATTAGCAGCCAAGAACAGACTCACTGACAACACAATACTGGAAAAAAATCTGATGCAAAGCTTAATGCTTAGAGTGTTAACACAGACACTTGTTATTTCAAAACAAAGGAATACAGTATGTGGTTAGTTGAGGGGAAATCTTGCCTTTCCCATCTCTTTCAGTACATTCCAAAGCACTTTTTAGCTCTTGAAATGTTTGGCTCTGTGGCAACATTGGAAGAACAGTCATATATTCACATATTGCTAACTCCCAGTAGGAAATGAAAATCAGAAATTGGGAACAAAATTACAGGAAGCAGTCAGAAAGTCAGGCAACATCTGTGGACAGAGTAAAACAGAATCTAGATGTCAGATCAATGACATCAAATGCTTCTTGACCTACTGAGTCTATCCAACACTTTCTGTATTCATTCTACAAGGAACAACCTGAATTCTGAGAAAATGTTAAAACTGACCGTGTCCACTACTCTCTATATCCTCTTGCATCTCTGGGCACCAGGGGTTTCCATTCCAGGCCACAATATAAACAGTCAGAACTCTGCATTATTACCATTGAGAAGGAGGTACAGGAGCCTGAAGACCCACACATAATGTTTTAAGAACCACTTCTTTCCCTCCAGCATCAGATTTCAGCATATGGTCCATGAGCACTATCTCATTATTGGTCTTTTGCACTCTTTAATTGGGCCGTGGTCGAGTGGTCAGCGACTTGGTCTGGTTCCCCCACCGGACTTAGTCTAGTGAGAAGGGTGTGAGGACATCCAGCAGGACTAAAAAAACACAAGACCTGACCAAGGGCAGATGAGCCAATGGCCATCTTCCGTGGAAGAGATTAGAGCCTCACCACGTATCTACGAATCGTATGCTATGCACCTAGTTAGAAGAGACATGATGAACTTGGGCGCTGCACCGTGTGCCTGGACCTGTCCGGGGCCTCCGCCTAAGGAAAGGCCAAGCTCGAAGAGGCGGCCGTGGCTGGAGGCTGACACGGCCTCGGGCTCGAGTTCAGCAGGGTGGCAGCGGGCGGTACCAAGGCGGCCAGCGAGAACAAACTGGAGGAGAGGCTGTCGCAAGATCGAAGAAGATGGAGGTGCATAGCCGCCAACCCTGGACTGGCACCCACTGACTGACTGACTGACTCTTTAATTATTTTGCAACATAATAAATTTTATGTCCTGCACTTTGCACTGTACTGCTACTGCAAACCAGCAAATTTTACAATTTGCCAGTGATGGTAGACCTGATTTTTATTCACCAGGATAGGGACATTAGTTTAACTTATGTGTAGCTCGAAAACTCTATGGCGGATAAAACTAAAGCTGAGAGTTGGTATTTGTGTCCACAGCCCTAGAACATGCTATTGAGATTTGCACAAATCTGCAGGAATCAATGGATAAAAGTAATGTTTGCTCTCAATAGGGAAAACAAGTCAATCCCTAAACCTGATCACTTCATTTGGCACAGGGTAGGCTCAACATTTTGACAGAAACGTAACATTAGCAGAGTAAAGTAAGGTGGGGCAGGAAGGGGTTTGGGTTGAGTAAAGACATGAGCATACAGTAAATGGGCTGAATGGCCTACTCTTACATCCTTAAAAGTCCTATCAGTTATTTCATGATCCTTTATAAAATAATCAGGTGCATTTCCTTCTTAAATCTGCAGCTGTTTATCAGCAACAAAACTGAAAGTTATTTTGGTTGGTGTGGGATTAGTGCAGATGTCAGTATAAAAACATTAATTTCTTCGTCAGTGTTAAGCATCCTGCCTGATGAAATATTTTAAAATCTGCCTTGAGGGAAGATTTTCCTGTTGAAGCGAGCTTCTCCCAACACTCCGACAGGATGTTGCTCAGATCGTCTGTTAATTAGGGTCTCGGTGTTCCATTAATAGGACGGCCGGGTTGAGATGAGGGAGTGTTGAGACAGGTGACAGCAATCAAAAAGCACTGCTTGTTCAAAAACAAAACATTCTAGAAACACTCAGTGGATCAGGCATTGTTTTTGGAAAGAGAGACAATTTATTTTGAGAAAGCAAACGTGGGTTTGAGCATAGGAAGTTAGAAGGTGAGAAGACACCCTTTGACAAGGTCCCGCATGGGAGGTTAGTTAGGAAAATTCAGTCGCTAGGTATACATGGAGAGGTGGTAAATTGGATTAGACATTGGCTCGATGGAAGAAGCCAGAGAGTGGTGGTAGAGAATTGCTTCTCCGAGTGGAGGCCTGTGACTAGTGGTGTGCCACAGGGATCAGTGCTGGGTCCATTGTTATTTGTCATCTATATCAATGATCTGGATGATAATGTGGTAAATTGGATCAGCAAGTTTGCTGATGATACAAAGATTGGAGGTGTAGTAGACAGTGAGGAAGGTTTTTGGAGCCTGCAGAGGGACTTGGACCAGCTGGAAAAATGGGCTGAAAAATGGCAGATGGAGTTTAATACAGACAAGTGTGAGGTATTGCACGTTGGAAGGACAAACCAAGGTAGAACATACAGAGTTTATGGTCAGGCACAGAGGAGTGCAGTGGAACCGAGGGATCTGGGAATACAGATACAAAATTCCCTAAAAGTGGCGTCACAGGTAGGTAGGGTCGTAAAGAGAGCTTTTGGTACATTGGCCTTTATTAATCAAAGTATTGAGTGTAAGAGCTGGAATGTTATGATGAGGTTGTATAAAGCATTGGTGAGGCCGAATCTGGAGTATTGTGTTCAGTTTTGGTCATCAAATTACAGGAAGGATATAAATAAGGTTGAAAGAGTGCAGAGAAGGTTTACAAGGATGTTGCCGGGACTTGAGAAACTCAGTTACAGAGAAAGGTTGAATAGGTTAGGACTTTATTCCCTGGAGCGTAGAAGAATGAGGGGAGATTTGATAGAAGTATATAAAATTATGATGGGTATAGATAGAGTGAATGCAAGCAGGCTTTTTCCACTGAGGCAAGGGGAGAAAAAAACCAGAGGACATGGGTTAAGGGTGAGGGGGGAAAAGTTTAAAGGGAACATTAAGGGGGGCTTCTTCACACAGAGAGTGGTGGGAGTATGGAGTGAGCTGCCAGACGAGGTGGTAAATGCGGGTTCTTTTTTAACATTTAAGAATAAATTGGACAGATACATGGATGGGAGGTGTATGGAGGGATATGGTCCGTGTGCAAGTCAGTGGGACTAGGCAGAAAATGGTTCGGCACAGCCAAGAAGGGCCAAAAGGCCTGTTTCTGTGCTGTAGTTTCTGTAGTTTCTATGGTTCTATGGTTCAATGGTTCTATGGACACAAAGGAAGATACATGCAACAGAAAAAGGTAGTGAACAAGGCAGGAGAGACATGGAAATCATGTTAGAGAGCTGTTGTGAAGTTCTTCACGGCTGATGTTCCTGGCACTTTGGTCTGAAGTCTTGAAGCCACATTGGGACAAAACTGAAGGGGAGGAAGCATCAGCTATACTCTTGGGTACAACTGATGCTTGGACAGCAAGGATTCTGCATTTAACAGTGGAAAGATTGAAGGTAACAGGGATTTGCAATGTGGGTATTGGGCTACATGGCAGTGTGGCTGAAAGAAATGCCACATTGTAGCTCCAGTGACCTGCGTTGAATCCAGACCTTGGATGCTGTAGCGTGGAGTTTCGCATGTTCTCCCTGTGGACCTTGTGCATTTTCTCCAGGTGTTTGGGGCTCTTCCGACTGTCCAAAATGTTGTGGGTTGGCAGGTTATTTTCTCGCTGATGTAAGTGGGTGGCAGAAGAATCAGAGGGATATTAAAGGGGAACGTGGGAGAAAGTGGGTCACTGGGGAAATAAACAGGAGAGTGGAATTGATGGGGTTACTGTGAGAGCTGTCGTGAACCTCATGGGTTGAATGATCTTATTTAATGCTGAATAGAAATAACATATTAATCACTAGGTTGCGCAATGGACATGGGCACTTTGGCCCGTCAGGTCCTTGCTGACCCTATTGCTGTTTCTGAACATAGCTCCAGGGTGCCTCCTCAGCGTTCACGGCAATAAGTACGAAGGGAAACAAATAGCCTGCTCCAATAATTTGACACATTACATCAATTGAGTTAGCACACTTGTCCTCTGCTGGTTCCCAGGCCCAGAGAGTCACGGAGTCATATTGCATGGAACAAACTCTTTGGCCTAAATCCTCCATGTTAACTCTGTTGTTTCAGTGAGCTAGTCCCATCTGTCTGCATTTGGCAATAGCCCTCTATTTATTTATCTAGATGCCTCCTAAATATAGGTATTGTGCCCACCACGACTACTTTTTTTCCAATAGCTTATAACAACCTCCACAGAGATTTAGGGCTACACATTTAGGAAGAAGCTGCCTCTGATGTCACTTTAAAATTTCTCTCCTCTGATCTTAAATCTATGCCATCTTGTTTTTAACGCTCCCCTCCTTTGGAAAGAGACAATGTGCCCTCACCCTGTCCATGCCCCTCATGATCTCCATCAGGTCACCCTGCAATTTCCTGTATCAGAGAGAATAAAGCTCCAGTCTACACAACCTTGCCTTATAAATCAGGCTTGTAATTCCTTTCTGCACTCTTTCTGGTTTAAAGACATCTTTCCTATAACCAGGTGACCCAAACTATACATAATGCTCCAATTGTGGTCCCGCCAACGTTTTTTGTAATTGCAACTTCCCAGCTTCTGAACGTTGTTGACTTTGCAGTAGCAGCACATGCAATACATACTAATAGAAAAAAATGTGAATTACAGGAGGTATATGTATATATATATATTAAATAGTTAAATTAATAAGTGTTGCAAAAATAGAAATAAAAATGTAGTGAGGTAGTGTTCATGTGTTAAATATCCGTCCAGAAGTTGGATGGCAGAGGGGAAGAAACTGTCCCTGAATAGTTGAGTGTGTGCCTTCAGGCTTCTGTACCTCCTCCCTGGTGGTGGAAATGTGAACAATGCATGACCTGGGAGGTGCGAGTCCTTAATGATTGACGCCTCCTTTTTGAGGCATCACACCTTGACGATTTCCTCGTTACTATGGAACCAGTGCCCATGATGGAACTGACTAAGTTTACAACTCTCTGCAGCTTATTTTGAACTTGTGCAATGGCAAAGCCCACCTCCACCCCCCATACCAGATGATGATGCAGCCAGTTAGAATGCCTTCCATGGTACATCTGTAAGTGTTGTTAGTGACAAACCGAATCTCTTCAAGCTCCTAATGAAATATAGCCAATGTCGTGCCTTCTTTGTAGCTGCATTGATACGTAGGGCCCAGGATAGAGATAGCGACAGCCAGGAACTTGAAGCTGCTCACTCTTTCCACTTCTGATCCCTCTACTAGGACTGGTGTGAGTTTCTTCTGAGGTTCACAATCAGTTCTTCGGTCCTACTGACTTTGAGTGCAAGGTTGTTGGACAACTAGCTGATATATCTGGCTCCGTATAGCTTCTCGTCATCATCTGAAATTCTGCCAACAATAGCTGTACTGTCAGCAAACTTACAGATGGCATTTGAGCTGTGCCTCGGCACATAATCGTGGGTGTAGTAAGAGTCGAGCAGAGGGCTAAGCACACATCATTGAGGTGTGCCAGTGTTGATTGTCAGCGAGGTGGAGATATTATTACTAATCTATACAGATGGTGGTCTTCCAGTTAGGAAATCAGGGGTCCAATTGCAGGGAGGTACTGAGGCCCAGGTTTTGGAGCTTATTGATCAGAACTGTAGGAATGATTGTGTTAAATGCAGAGCTGTAGTCAATAACCAGCCTCCTGATATAGATGTTTGTACTGTTCAGGTGATCCAAGACCGCATAAAGAGCCAATGAGATTGCATCTACTGTAGACCTATTGTGGCGTTAGGCGAATTACAGTGGGTCCAGGTCCTTGCTGAGACAGGTGTTAATTCTAGCCATAACTAACCTCTCAAAGCATTTCATCACCGTAGATGTGAGCGCTACTGGTCGATAGTCATTATGGCAGCTCACTGTACTCTGCTCGGGCACCGGTATAATTGTTGCCCCTTTTTTTGATGTAATTTGATCATTTCCAAACTTGTTTTATCTCTCTGTACTGTTGTTGGAGGGGAATGGAGTCATCGACACTAAGGTTTTCTTCTTTTCCATTTTTAAGTTGTTAGTTTTGCCCAAGTCTTTTAGTTTAGTTGATTAATTTTGTTTTTCTTTGGGGATGGGGTTTGCTTTTTTTTTGTTTTGTTTTTTTTTCTTTTTCATGATTTTATTTTCAGTTTTTTTTTGCTTTGTATTATCCGTTGTTAGTTCTACATGATTGTTAATTTATACTATTTATACTACTATTAATTTATACTACTTTGTTAATTTACACTATTTGATTTTACAATTACTTTTCTTAAGTGTAACAATATATCTCCTACTATTTGTATTATTTCTATGTTTTGTTTCTATATTTTGAAATTAATAAAAAGATTGAAAAAGAAAGATAATTGTTGCCCTTTTGAAGCAGGTGCTATATAAATTCAGAATTTTGATGCAATTTATACTTGGGCTTCAGAGTATGCCTGTAAGCCCATCAAATTTATGATAAAATCAAATGAACCAAAGCAAATAGGAAGGCTCTGCTTTTAACATTTACAACTTGTACATGTCAATTTCTTATCTATGGTGAGTCAGTTAAATAAATTAATGATTTATTGTAGAGTAAAATTGTTCTTTTTTCACAGTAGCATGAATGATTCAGCTCTTTGCATCAGAGCATCAGCTTGTTAAAGGGGGGCAGAATTCACATTTTGGTCAGCTCCTGCGTATTCTGCTATAAATATGTCTATAGCATTGACGTATTTAAAGGCAGTTAAAGCGACACAGAGGGCAGACAGGATCATGGTGACTGAACAGTTTGAATTGGGTCGTAGCTGTAGAGTTAGGAAGGGACATAGACTGAAAAACAACCAACAATAAGATGATAATTTATAGAATTAGTAAAAAAAAACACGATTGCCAGATGATGAGTAGGAATGGATCAGATAGGACAGAGGTGAGGGGTGAATGATCCCTGAAAACTCTCCACACAATACCTTGGGGCAACGAAGAACAGCCACCTGATGGAAATGGAGGTTCAACATTCCAGACACACTTGTCAAACAAGGATCTCCCTGGGCTGAGTCCCACTTTCTTTCTTTAGCCAGAGGGTGGTGAATCTGTGGAATTTATTGCCACGGACAGCTGTGAAGGCCAGGTCACTGGGTATATTTAAAGCAGAGGCTGACGGGTTTCTGATTAGTAAGGGAGTCAAAAGTTACAGGGAGAAGGAAGGAAAATGGGTTTGAGGGGGATAATAGTTGTAGTCATAGTCATACTTCATTGATCCCGGGGGAAATTGGTTTTCGTTACAGTTACACCATAAATAATAAATAGTAATAGAACCATAAATAGTTAAATAGTAATATGTAAATTATGCCAGTAAATTATGAAATAAGTCCAGGACCAGCCTATCGGCTCAGGGTGTCTGACCCTCCAAGGGAGGAGTTGTAAAGTTTGGTGGCCACAGGCAGGAATGACTTCCTATGACGCTCTGTGTTGCATCTCGGTGGAATGAGTCTCTGGGTGAATGTACTCCTGTGCCCACCCAGTACATTATGTAGTGGATGGGAGACGTTGACCAAGATGGCATGCAACTTAGACAGCATCCTCTTTTCAGACACCACCGTGAGAGAGTCCAGTTCCATCCCCACAACATCACTGGCTTTACGAATGAGTTTGTTGATTCTGTTGATTCAACAAGTCAGCCATGATGAAATGGTGGAGCAGACTTGATGGCCTGAATGGCCTAATTCTGCTTTTTTATGCCTAATGGTCCTATGCTCTGTGCCCAGTTGGTAATATCAGAGGCAGCTATAGGATATAGGAACCTGAGACCATTCAATGGGGTTGTGACCTTTTTGTGAAGTTGTGACATGTGTCTGATGTTCTTGTTGCCATCTGTGTTGCGTCTGAGCACAGCTACATAACAATTAAATCAAAAGTATGCATGTGGGAGGTGGCGTTAACTGGTATATTCACATTGCAGCGAGAGAGAGAGGGAGAGAAGAATGTGCATGCATAGACAACAATGCATGTGCAGCCAACAGATCAATACGTAGTGCTGGGGGGGGGGGGTTCATTGCTCTAAAAGAAATAGATCCATACATTACACTTCCTCCCCCTTTATATTACTGCAATATAAAGCTGCATATGTACAAAACATTCAATTGTCCTTTCATAAACCCTTATTGTACCTATGTATACTGACAGTAAAGATCATTCAATTCAATTCCAAATAAACATGCTTTCACAATAACAGTCCATAACTAACTTCACAGTTCTAAAGGTTCAGTCTTTTGGGTGGTGTTCTGCTTCTTTCAGGATAGCACCTCTGGTGTCTTGTCAATGATAACATTCTCGTCATGCCTTTGCACCTGTTGAGCAGCGTCAGGTTTGGCAGATGTTTTGTCTAAGACAACGTTCTCGGTTTGCAGCGTCACATTGCTATCAGTAACATGATCATCACTGAGAGGTAGGTCCAGTGACTGTAATGTGTTTGTCTTGTTGGATGCTATCGACTCAGGTGTGTTCTTTGGTTGAGCATCCGGGATCTGGTCCACATGACGTCTCCATGTCTGATCTCCAACATCCACTGTGTACATCAGTGGTCGAGTTATTGTAGCTATCCTACCGGGTGTTCACTTGTTCTCTCGGTGCTAGGACTTCCTGTTCAATCTCAAAGCTCCTTGCTGCTTCACTTGGCAACTGGCAGAACTAGTTTTTCTGTACCTTCCTCCGTGGATCTGATTTCAGGAGGTCTATGTGAGATCTCAGGTTCCTGTTCATGAACAGCGTTGCAGGTGTCTGATTTGTCGTTGTATGAAAAGAGTTCCAAAACATAAAAAGGAAGTTGTCCACCTTGTGCTGTAGAGAAATGTCCTTCTTGTCCATCACTTTAATGGATTTCTCGAAGGTTTGGATAAACATTTCAGTTAACCCTTTTGTTGCTGGGTGGAGAGGAGGTGAGATGTCTGATGCCATTTTTCTTCACGAACATTTGGAATTCTTCTGACGTGTATTGTTGTCTGTTGTCACTCAGAATTTGATCTGGTAAGCTGTTACTGGTGAAGATAGTCCTCAGAGTGGAGACAGTCTTTGCTGAGGTCATTGACTTCATTGGTAGAAACTTTGGGTACTTCGAATGAGCATCCACAACAATCAGAAACATGGAGTCCATGAATAGCCAACATAATCAATAATAATTCTTTGCCATGGTGATAATGGCCAATCCCATAGAAGTAACAGTGCCTGTGGGGGTGCATTTTGAACTTATTGGCAACCCGAACAGCTTTTGGACAAGTCTTCAATCTGTTCATCCATTCCCGGCCACCACACATAGCTCTGGGCAAGACTTTTCATCTTGGCTGTATCCAGGTGTCCTTCATGCAGATTTTCTAACAATCCGGTACACAGTTTAGAGGGAACCACAACACAAGATCTACACATCAGCATATTTGACGTACTAACATTTAGTCACATCTCACTGAGAACTCTGGAAACATAGGGTTACCACGAGCTGGCCATCCTTGCATGGTGATTTCATGGACATTTGATAATGTTAGGTCATTCCTTGTTTCCCTTTGTATTTTAGAATTTGTTGCCAGCAACTAGTCCACCAGCATGGCGTGGAACACTTCTGCTGGGTCACAGTATGAAGACTTTTCTTCTTCAGTCGCTAATAGTGGAGGATGTGACAAGCCATCAGCGTTGCTGAGTTGTTTGGTGCCATTGAACTCTATGTCATAAGAGTGGGCTCTTAGGAATAGGACCCAATGTTGTAACCGGGTAGCAGTCATCACTGGAATTCCCTTCCTGGGATTGGAATTCCACCAGGGGCTGGTGATCTGTCACTAGCTTTTGTTCTTAGAGGTAGTGGTGGAACTTCTTTATTCCCCATACTAGACAATCTGTGCATAGTTGCATTCTGCACTTGTCAGTGATCTTGAAGCAAGTGCAATTGGGCATTCAGATCCATCTTTCATAATGTGTGAGCAAACAGCTCCAATGCCATAAGGGGACACATCACACACCAGTCTGATGGGCAGTGATGGGTCAGAATGGGTGAATGTTATTAGTCTCTTTGTTTCCTTGAATGCTTTTCAAATCTTTCTGACAATTCCCACTTTGCTCCTGTCTGTAACAGTGCATTCAATGGATGTGGCACTTTGCAATGTTTGGGAGAAAGCAGTGGTAGTAGTTTACAAGGCCCAAGTATGACCCAAGTGTGACACATTTTGGGACTTCTGTCGTCGTCGTTGTGGCTATCCCTCAAGGTTGATGATGACGGTCTTCGTTCTGAAGAAGTGGCCCACAGGGTGAAGATGCCTGTGCGTGTATTTGTTTAACGTGTACTTGATGTTGCACTGCAAGAAGCACACAATACTTCACAAAACAACCAACTGATTCCAATGGCATGGAAACCACGACGACTGGAGCTGATGGATCTGTTGCAGCCTTCATCCGCCCTCACAGCCATTGAGTTCGAAGTAACTTCGTCCGCCTGTTCCACCGTTGAGGTCTTGGCTGGATTGTTCTTTGTCAGGGACCTCACCCTCGACCTTACCGCCATGTGTGACCCTACCAGGAGCATAGCTCCAGACGGTATTGCTCTTGGGATCACAGGACCACACAAGCTTCTCCACCACGACAAGGTGACAATCCACGGAGAAGTGAGACTTCTGTAAACCATGCTTGTCAATGACCTGTCCACAATTTGAGACTTCACTCTCTTTGCATGCAGACTATACTCGTTCAGCCTGGTAAGCACTTTACCAAGGATCTGGAGGTGCTCTTCATCATTTTTGCCAATCACAATGATGCCATCAGGTAACGTTGTGTTCCTGGAATATCTTGGAGTACTTGGCCAAATTGCTGGAGCTGATGAGACAATTACACTGGAGCAATACCCTGTGAGTTTTGATTGCGAGGAACTTTCTGCTTGACTTCTCAATGTCCATTTGCAGATAAGCTTGTGACAAGTCAATCTTTGAAAACCTCTCCCTGCCTGCCAAAGATGCAAAAATGTCTTCTGTTTGTGGTAGGGGATACTGCACAGTACGGAGTACCGGGATGATGCTCACCTTGAAATCCCCACATACGCAAACGGCTCCGGCCTTCCCTTTTCTTGATCACCGGGACAGTGGGTGAGGCCCAATCACTCTACTGAACCTTGAAGAGAATTGCAGGCGCCTCCAAGCTCGCAGTTCGTCATCTATTTTAGGATGTAGTGTGTAAGACACTGGACGTGCTTTATGGAATCTTGATGTTGCTGTTTCATCCAGTTCAATTCTGGCCTTCATGCCTTTGAGTTTACCAGTCACCTTCTCAAACACCTTCTTATTAGCATTGAGCAGCTGTGCCAGTCCCTGGTTAGTGCTACCAACTGAATTCCAGTCTAGTTGTGATTTTCTCAACTATTCACGTCTGAAAAATACTTCTCCAAAACATAAAGTTCAAACTGCTGTGTTTGGCCTCCATAGGTCACATTTATTTTCAGTTTGCCTTTGGGAGACACCTTTTCACCTGTGTAAGTCTTTAGCATCACTGAGGTCTTCTCTAATGGTATCTTAGAAAACAGTCTGTCATAGTCAGCCTTTGGGATTATGGAAAGCTGACCCTGAATCCAGTTCCATTTTCTGTTTTTCATTTTCCATTTTACACCAGACCCATCTATTGTGATCCATATTATATTGCAATCTGCTTCAGTAATACTACACAGTTCTAGGAACAACAGTTCACCTTTGTCAGACTCTATGTTTTCTGTTTCTGTTTTACATTCGGTAACTTTATGCATTTGCTTAGTTTTGTGTTTAAGACTTTTCACTCGGTTGTGCTTTTTTGTCTGCATTGCGCTCTCTCTCTCTCTGTGACCTTGTCTGTGACTCTTTTTGAAAACTTTTTCTTTGAACCAACAGTCATTTGCATTATGGGAGGATTTGACACATCGATAACATTTTTGGCTTTTTGCACCATTCAAAGACATTTTGTGCATTTCGCATTCTAACCTCCTTTTCTGTAGTTCTGTTGCATCCTTTGCTGCTGTCTCTAATAATGTTGCAATGGCCAATGCCCATTCTAAGGTAAGGTCGCCTTCTGCCAGTAGCCTCGTTTGAGTGCTTTGAGTATGCATGCCACATACAAGCCTGTCCCTTAATGCATCAGAAACTCCATCTCTAAAGTCACAGTACTAAGAAGGTTTGCGCAGTTCTGCAATGAACTCAGAAATGCTTTCAAATTTTGACTGTTTCCTTTTATAAAATCTCCATCTCTCAGCTATTACCAGTGGTTTAGGTCTCAAGAGATTTTGTAAAATTATAACAATTTCATTGAACATCTTGCTTGCTAGCTTTTCAGGGGTTACTAATTTGTGTAAGAGACTGTACATTCTTGGGCCCATTAAGCTAAGAAATGTAGGGGCTTTCTTTTGCTCCTCCAGTTTGTTCGTGATATAATATAGATCCACCCTCTCGATATACGACTCCCAGCCTTTATTAACACTATTCAATTTGTCAGTTTTCCCGAATGAAGCCATCATCACATTATTTTCACTTTAAATTCAGCATCTCTTTCACTTTTGCTATGCTCTGCACTCACATCTCTTGTTAGCATCCATGAGGACTTTCACGCTACTGTTTAAGTCTCGTTGTTTCGTCCTGTTATTGTGCCATAACTGTTGGTGCAGATTATGATATTTTCTGACATTCAGGTATGTACTCATCACCAATTTGTTGTGTCTGTGCACAACTACTTATCAGTTAAATAAAAAGCACGCACACGGGAGATGGTTTTAACTTGTGTATTCAGCGAGAGAGAGAGAGAGAACAATGCGCATGGGTAGACAACAGATCAATATGTAGAGTTGGGGGGAGGGGATTCATTGCTCTAACAGAAATAGTTCCATATATTACAGTCTGCATATTTTTTTTGTGCATGGGGTGATTAATATTTTTTCTTTGCTGTGTACATACATCTATTGATGCTTCTGGACACATCTTCAGTGATGTTCCTGGAATCATCGGGTGTTTCGGGTCTTTCAACATCGTACAACCTCCTCCAGGTGACCCAGCCGGGGCTGATCAGACCCCAGCTTGTGTCCAGATGGCTAGCTACTTATGACTCCATGGCTCCCCTCTTTTGAGCCACAGGCATCTTGAGGCCCTCTCTGCCACATCGGTGGTACTGCGGATGGCTCTCCTCTTCCTCTCTCCCTCCATGCCCAAGATGCTGAAGGCTCTAACTAAAGAATGGGCTACGAATCCCCTACAACCAACCTCCACCGGGAGACACCTCGCTCTCCATCCAGCCTGCTGACAGTTGCTGACCAGTCCTGCGTAATTGGAGAGCTTCCTTTCAAAGGCCTCTTCCAAGCTATCTTCCCATGGGACTGTCAGCTCCAGCAGTACCACTTGCTTAGTAGACTCAGACACTAGGACAATGTCTGGTCTCAGGGTGGTGGCTGCAATATGGTTGGGGAACTTCAGCTGCCCTTCGAGGTCCATCAACAGCTGCCAGTCTCTTGCAGAGGTCAGAATGCCTGCAGATGTTCTTTTGGCAGGTATTGGCTGCTCCCCAGCTCTGACAAAGGCAATGGTTTGCTTGGAGGGTCGGGACCGCTTCGCCCACTCAACTCCTGCGCTGACGGCTTCAGCGATGGTCTTCAGGACCTGATCATGCCTCCACCTGTACCGACCCTCACCAAGTGCCCTTGCACAGCCGCTGAGGATGTGCTCCAGGGTTCCTCACTTGGAGCACAGTGGGCACGCAGATGACTCTCTCTTGCCCCATGTGTGCAGGTTTGATGGGCTTGGAAGCACATCGTACACTGCCTAGATGAGAAATTGGATGCGGTGTGGTTCAGCTTTCCAAAGATCAGCCCAGGTCACTTTCCTCTCAACCGCATTCTCCCATCTTGTCCAAGCTCCCTGTTGCTTCATTCCCACCGCCTTGCAGGCTCTCATCTCCTCCTGAACTAGACGACGCCTTTCCTTCCCTCTGGTGTCCATTTGGGGAGTTGGAAAGGATCCTAGCCCAGATCGGCCTCGTGTGACCACTCCCACCAGCCTCCTGTGACGCAGCCTCGCCTCTGCCTCCTGAACAGCTTCCTCTGCCCTCCACTTCCTGCCAGTACTTACTTGGATCCCTGCTCTCGCCACCTTTGGGTCACTTGAATCCCTATACTGTAGCACTTCTCTGGCTCTTGTTACCTTGAATTCTTCCTCCAAGGATTTGAAGGGCAGTTGCAGTTTGTTGTGGTGTCCATAGAGTGCGATGCTGCTCAGGCTCTTTGGCAGCCCCAGCCATCTCCTGAGGTGGTTGCTAACCCTCCTCTCTAAGGTTTCGACTGTTGAGATCGGAACTGCATAGACGAGGAGGGGCCACAGGATTCTGGGAAGAATGCCATGCTGATACACCCAGGCTTTAAACTTCCCAGGTAGGCCAGACTTGTCCACAGATTTCAGCCAGCCATCCAACTCGGTGCAGGTTGCCTGAATGGATGTTGTGTCCCTTAAAGAGCTGTCAAAAACTTTGCCTAAGCTCTTGACTGGCTTTTCTGTGATGGTTGGGATGGCTGTGCCTGCGATGCTGAACTGGAACTTGTTCTCCACCTTCCCTTTCCTCAGCACTATCAATCTTGATTTGGCAGGTTTGAAATGCATCTGGGCCCACTCCACCAGCTTTTCGAGCCCTTGCAGGATCCCGGGGCAGCCTGGGACTGATTCTGTGGTGACTGTGAGGTCATCCATGAATGCCCTGATAAGTGGTTGCCGTTGAGCAGAATTCATTCTGGGCCCTCTGCACTCTGGTTGAATAGCTTCATGGAATAGCTTCTTGTTTTGTGGCTGTCTGCAGAAGATAAATCTCTGAGTTGTATACTGCCTACATACTTTGATAATAAATGAACCTTGAACCTTACCCTGTACTGATTCCCCATGTCTTGTCATATTTCAGGTTAATGAAAGCTTACAGATCTCAGGATATCAAAATATTAATTAAACTGACAATAATTGCAGTTTGCAATGGGAAGTTCCAATGTTCTCCCACCCATTTATGAAACCATACCTCTTATGTTTAGACACAGGGCCCCGTTCTGTTTTTCCCAAGTCAATAGAAGTGATTATTCTCAATCAGTTTCCTTCCATTTCTTTGAAGCTTCAATTAAATTAGCCCTTAAAGTTATAAACTAGCAGGAAAGTGCTTTCTGACAATTATTCCAACAGACTCCTGGACATGACTTTCAGGGTAAACATGTGTTCCAAGCACGTTCATGTTGCAATAGCTGAATGATCAATTATCGATCTCCTGTATTGACTTTTAGACTGAATGACACGAGTATAAACTGCATTTTGCAAGCTGCTATTTAAACAAAGTAGAAGAGAAAGAAGATTCGACACCCTCACAAGTGACGATCACACAAAAGATTCAAGATCGTTTATTGCCACCCTTCTGTACGTGAGTGTAAAGGAGAACAACGTAATTGTTACTCCAGATCCGATGTAGCATAAAAAACACAATAAGCATAATGAACACAGTAAAAAAACAATAAATATAATTATAAAAGCAGTTCTGTAAACAAATTAAAAGGAGACAATTTTATAAAGACAAAATATAATTTTATAAAATTATAAATAGAATAGGTCTAATTTCCCATGACTCCAGTTAAAATGGTTAATCTTTGACAGAAGACAATCAAATGCCTGCTGGATCTTAGGGTGTGGAATAAGAATCATTTTTTCGATTATTAAGTCAAAAGAAGATATGCAGGATATTCCGAAAACTTCGAAATGATGAGTGTGCTGCTCAAATCCAGCTAAATCCTCCACATGAGGGAGTTCTCCCCATGCCACCAGTGTGCGTAATCCAGTTCCTCACGGTAAACTCTCACCAGCAGTCACCACCATTCTGCGTAAAGATACTAATCCTATTTAAGTTGCCATGGTGACAATCAATAACCAGCAACTTCTGGCACTCAGTCTGACCATCTGACGAAGCCCACATCTAGGCAACAGGGAGCTGTGTCAAGTTCCCTGCTGAGCTTTTGAGCTGCCCAGTCGAGTGCCAGCTTGGGGCACAGAACGTGCTCCAAGTCCTGACTTCACAGCACATCGTCTTGTCACTGCTCCACAACTCACTATAATTATTGCTTCCCACAATATTTTTGAGGAAATATAATGTGATTAATTACTTAATTCTGAAATTAAACTGTAACTGCAATCAAAAAAGGGGAAGCAATATGCCTGTTTTTACTTGGTCTCCTCCAAGAGGACCACAGCTTGTCATGGGATTTGGAGGCTTTGGATGTTAGCTGGATTCAGGGCTTTATATGTTAGCTGTTGGTAGGGTCACCCATGCCAAACAGCTCAAAGGGTAGAGGCCAGCCTAAGAGTGGTCCACTGGTCCTCCAGGTTCAGAGGTTCAGCTCAGGGCTAACAACCCTGACTACTAAAACAAAACGGTTATGAAAACATCAATGATGATTCCTTCTACATCTGAGTGTGGCAGTATTCCTGAGTCTCCTATGGACTTACATGACTGACAGAAGTGGAAACAGAGAGGAAGCTATTGGCATAATGAAGGAAGCCCCGAGCACTGGCATTGATAGAAGATCTTCATTATTGCCCTAAGTGCCAGTAGGCAGCAGAGTAGAGAGTTACTTGTTCTGGTTTATATGTAACTTCAGGTCTGGTGTGTGGATGACCATAATCCAAGCTCAGAAATGGCTCAGTAATTCAATGGTTTCAAAGGCGGTTTAGAAAGAGTAATAATTGCCAGTCATTTACCAGTCCCTATGCTCACTCATGCAAAGGATCTCCCTGTTGTTTCTGTGGGCTTGCTGGTGGACTACACCTCCCATGTCTCTGTGCCCTCTGCTAAATCACTGGCTCACAAACCCTTCTGCGAAGCCACATCTGGGGCCAGACCTGGCCCACATGCGTTTAGTCTCGAACATGAGGAGAGGCCAATCTTTGCATCGAAACCTTGACTTGGTTTTCCTTTGAGTTCTGGAGAATTTTCAACACCTGTAGTTTTTTGATTTTCCTTCTACACCTCACTCCTCCTTGGTGGTTTCTAACTAGATTAGAGACTAGCTTTATTTGTTACATAAACATTGAAACATACAGTGAAATGAGTCGATCTGTGTCAGTGAGCAACACAGTCCAAGGATTGCACTGGGGGCAGCCTGCAAGTGTCGCCATGCTTCTGGTGCCAACATAGCACGCCTACAGCTCACTAACACTAACCTTACATTCTTAGAATGTGGGAAGAAACTGGAGCACCTGGAGGAAATTTGCAGTCATGGGGAAAATGTACAAGTTCCTTATAGACAGTGGTGGGAATCGAACCCTAATCGATGGTTCCTACACAACCATGTTGCCCTAGCTTTTAGATTCATTCACCATGGAAACAGGGCACACTGAGTCCATGCTGACCATCAAGCACCCATTACTAGGGGTGCCGTGCACAGCCCGGATTTGATGGGGACAGCCGTGAGAAGTGCAGAGGAACATCTGGAGAAACTTCTGAAATGCCTGCTTCACTGCTGCTGCTACTGTGCGATCTAGAATCTCCAGAGACGAAGGCCCCAAATCCTCGGCTTTGCGTATCACCTGTTGCCGGGGCTGGGGTCGAAACGCTCAGCAGAGATGGTGCTCGGTGCTCGGTGTCGAATAGGTGGTCGGAGGCTTGGAGTTTTTCGGACGGACTCGGAGTTGGACTGTGGTCGGATGTTTCCGGGATGCTGCATCGGCAAGTTGGCGGCGCTGGAGGTTTACCATCTGCATGAGATGATGGGACTTTCGAGAGACTTTGAGACTTTTACTGGGCCATGGTCAGTTCTTATCAAATTACAGTATTGCTTTGCACTGTTGTAACTATATGTTATAATTATGTGGTTTTTGTTAGTTTTTAAGTTGGTTTGTCATGTGTTTTCGTGATATCATTCTGGAAAAACATTTTTATCATTTCTTAATGCGTGCATTACTAAATGACAATAAAAGGAGACTGTGTGTCCTCATAATCAAAATCATAATCATATATTCATTCCATTCTATCCTCTTCACATGCAACTACATACCTACGCACACACTAGGTGTAATGGCAGTGGCCGATGAACCAACCATGGTGGCAGGGTGGAGATACATCTCTACCAAAGGAGGTGTATGGTGCACCTTGCCTCTGCTAGCCTGCTGGTCTCCCTTGGGCAAGGTGTAGGACCTTCTTAGCTTCCCAGTCAGGGTCACATGAAGCCATGGGAACATGTAGTGGATAGTTGTATGAGTAGCTGGTGCATATCACAAGTCCTGGTTATGTGACCACTGATGCCAGGCAGGGTATTAATAATGGTGGGGGGGGGGGGTCACTGTGTAAAGACACTGCCCAGAAGAAAGCAATGGCAAACCACTTACGTAGAAAAACTTGCCAAGAATAATCATGGTCATGAGGCCATGATCGCCCACATCATACGTAACATAATATAATGATGATGCTGAATTAACCAACCAGCCCGCATGCCTTTGGGAAGTGGAAGAAAACTGGAGCTCCCAGAGGTCACAGGGAGAACATGCAGACTCCACACAAGCAGGCAAAACGTGCAAACTCCACACAAACAGGCAAAACGTGCAAACTCCACACAGAGAGCTCAGGAGGTGAGAGTTGAACCCCGGTCGCTGGAGCATCACTACCATCAGCTGGTCAGCCTTTAGTTGCCTCACTTGGCCTAGCTTTGCTTCAGAACAGTCCAGTGACTCTCACCCCAAGCCGCTGGAGCCTAGCTCCTGAAAATTAAAGTATTTATTGCATAAGATATCTTGATCCATTTTAAGTAAAACAGAAACTCAGATGCTGGGAATCTGAAATAAAAGCAGGAAGTGATGCAGATACTGTCTGACTTGCTGAGCATCTGCAAAGAGAAACAGAAGTAGACTTCCTCGTCATTGACCTTCCATCAGAATCCATCCTCCATTTCCTGTCTGCCACACAGAGGTAGAGCACCAGCCCCACAGTGCCAGAGACCCTGGTTCAACCCTAACCTTGGGTGCTGTCTGCGTGGAGTTTGATGTTCTGCGTCTAATTCTTCCTCTCCCACTTTCTAAAGCCGTGCAGGATGGTGAGCTAATTGGTCACCATAAATTGTCCATACGTGTACTTGTAGGTGAGTGGTCAAATCCAAAGAATTGATAAGAAAGCGAGGAGGATAAAAGAAAGGATTAATGAAGGATTTGTGTAAATAGGATTAATTTGTTGGGCGGAGGGCCTTTTTTCTGTGTTGTATCTCTGTGTGCTTTCTTTTGTTTAAGCTTGATGTTTGATCAGGGCAACAGTCAAGTCAGAATTACTCATGTGGTCCTAGTGACATCATAAGCAATAACACAAAGGCTTTTTATCTCACCTTCTCCTTCAGTACGTACCACACCACCCGATCTGTTTTAGGCCGCTTTCTCTGAAAGTACCATTCTGTTATAAAAGCTAGACTATCATTAACACATCAATCACGGAACAGTTTACACAGGATATTGATTGGGGTATTTTATCGATGAGCCAACAAAGCAGCACATTGTAAATTTCTTAGCCTCTTGGGAAAGAAGTAGCTTGTTACTTGCCGGATGAGCTGTTTTCCAGACAGGCAATTGATAGCAGGCTCACATTGTATTGATCATCTCCAAGTGCTTTTGAGAAGTTGATGAGGAGCCACCAACTTTAACCCCTGCTGCCTTCCTGGTGAAGGTGCTCCTCCAATCCTGCTGGGGAGGGAGCTCTGTGATGGTAAAGGAACATCACTACATTTTCAAGTCAGCATGGTGAGCAACTTGGAGGGGAGTCTGCAGGAGATGCTTCTCACTCGTCCATTGCTGGTGTCATTCTTGGTGTCAATGGTGTTACAAGTATTTGCTCAGCAAGTAATCAGTGTACTTTGTGCCCAGCATGCACAGTAACCACTGCATGTGCTGGTGATAAAAGGAGAGGGTGTTCAGGGCAATAAGCGAGGTCTGCCTTGTAATAGATGATGAGGTCTTGGTGTTGCTATATGTGTAACACGCTGTAAGGTTTTACTGATAAAGTAATGGTTTCTCTGTAATTTCAATACTTCACCAGGCTAAATGGCAATGTTCCAATCACATGCTCCACTACCTTCCACTCTTTGCCAGCTCTCGTAGTTAAGACTGACACAAAGACAGCCCAGGTCTGCATAGGATTGTAAGAGCATAAGACATAGGAGCAAAATTTCGCCATTCTCCCATGGCTGATTTACTATTGCCTTCAACCCCATTCTTCTGCCTTCTCCTTTTAACCTTTGACCCTCTTACTAATCAAGAACCGATCACCTCCGCTTTAAATATACCCAAATACTCGGCCTCCACTACAATGAATTCTACAAATTCGGCATCCTCTGGCTAAATAAGTTACTCCTAATCTCTGTTCTAACGTGACGTCGTTGTTTTCTGAGGCTGTGCCCCTGCCCCTGGACTCCCCCACTACTGGAAACATCTGCTCCATGTCCATTCTTGTGACAACTGTAAAGCAAGTTTATACAACTCTGCTATGACTTCCCAACTTTGATACTCAGTGCGCCAATGGATGAAGGAAAGCATGTTACATGCCTTTAACACTTGTGTTGCCACTTTCAGAGAGCTATGGATTCCCCTGCATGTTTGAATGTGTTTGTTGTGGGTATGAATGCAAGCACCAGTGTCAGGTAGGAGTGGTTCATACGCCTGAATGTAATTTGTTGTGAAGTACCTCAGGAAAACTTTTTTCTATTCAGAGAAAGACGAGTTCTTGGGATGCACTACTAGAGGGTGTGGTGGAAGCAAAGTAGCAATTAAGAAGTGTCTAGTTGAGTCCTTTAATTGCCTAGGTATTGAAAGCTATGGAGCAAATGCTAGCAGAAGGGATTAATACAATGGGTGCCTACTGGGTGACACCAACATCATAGGCCTACTTCTATACTGCGTGGCCTTATGCATCTACGACAGGACGAGCTTTATTTGTCACGTGTTCATCGAAACATCATAGTATGGAGTGAAACATGGTTGCAGCATATTGATGCAGCTATAAAGAAGGCAAGACAGGGGCTACCTTTCATCAGGAGTTTGAGGATATTTGGTTTGTCACCTAAAACACTTGTAAGTTTCTACAGATGTACTATGGAGAGCATTCTGACTGGCTGCTCACAGTCTGGTATGGAGTGGTGTGGAGGGGCGGGGGAGGGCGTGGGGCTACTGCACAGGACCGAAGTAAGTTGCAGAATGTTGTAAAGTTAGTCAGCTCTATGGGTAGTAGCCTCTGTAGTATCTAAGACATCTTCAAGGAGTGGTGACTCAGGAAGGTGGTGCCCATCTTGAAGGACCACACCACCCAGGACATGCCCTCTTCTTATTATTACCATCAGGAAGAAGGTACAGGAGCCTGAAGGCACTCACTCAGCAATTCAGGTTCTTCCCCTCTGATTCTTAAATGGACATTGAAGCCACGAACACTACCTCACTACTTAAAAAAATTATTTCTGTTTTCGCTCTATTTATTTTAACTTAACTATTTAATATCATATATATAATTCAGTTGTTGCTTCTGTATTTATCATGTATTGCATTGTACTGCTGCCCCAAAGTTAACAAATTTCACGACATATGCTGGTGATATTAAACCTGATTCTGAAATGTGCTGTTTGCATCAAATCAAATCAGTGAGGATTGTACAAGTGTTGCCATACTTCTGGCTCCAACATAGCATGCTCACAAGTCACTAACTATAACTGTAAGTCTTTGAAATGTGGGAGGAAACTGAAGCACCCAGAGGAAATCCACACGGTCAAAGGGAGAACAAACAAACATCTACAGGCAGTGGTACGAATTGAACCCCAATCATTCACACTGTAGCAGTGTTATGCTAACTGTTGCACTATTGGGCTGCCCCCAATTTCTAAACATTTGAAAAGATGTTATAAATTCGTAAATTTATATTCACATGTATCAAGGGATAACAAAGACCTCGAAACTGTTTTATCCCCCCTTGTTCAATCCCTTCCTACCTATGTTCGTGACACTTCTCATGCTCTGAATCCTTTCAAAGATTTAAAGTTCCCTGGCCCCCACCACTTTATTTTCACCATGGATGTTCAGTCCCTATATACCTCCAACCCCCACCAGGAAGGTCTCAAAGCTCTCCACTTCTTTTTGGTCCCCTCTACCACCACTCTGCTCCATCTAGCGGAATTAGTCCTTACTCTTAATAATTTCTCCTTTGGCTCCTCCCACTTCCTCCAAACTAAAGGTGTAGCCATGGGCACCCGTATGGGTCCCAGCTATGCCTGCTTTTTTTGGCTTTGTGGAACAGTCCATGTTCCAAGCCTATTCTGGTATCTGTCCCCCACTTTCCCTTCGCTACATCGACGATTGCATTGGCGCTGCTTCCTGAACGCATGCTGAGGTCGTTGACTTCATTAACTTTGCCTCCAACTTTCACCCTGCCCTCAAGTTTACCTGGTCCATTTCCGACACCTCCCTCCACTTTCTTAATCTTTCTGTCTCTATCTCTGGAGTCAGCTTATCTACTGATGTCTACTATAAGCCTACGGACTCTCACAGCTACCTAGATTATTCCTCTTCTCACCCTGTCTCTTCCAAAAATGCCACCCCCTTCTCGCAATTCCTCCGTCTCAGCTGCATCTGCTCTCAGGATGAGGCTTTTCATTCCAGGACGAAGGAGATGTTCTCTTTTTTTAAAGAGAGGGGCTTCCCTTCCTCCACCATCAACTCTGCTCTCAAACGCATCTCCCCCATTTCACACACATCTGCTCTCACCCCATCCTCCCACCACCCCACTAGGAATAGGGTTCCCCTTGTCCTCACCTACCACCCCACCAGCCTCCGGGTCCAACATATTATTCTCCGAAATTTCTGCCACCTCCAACAGGATCCCACCACTAAGCACAGCTTTCCCTCCCCAGCTCTCTCTGCTTTCCGCAGAGATTGCTCCCTACGTGACTCCCTTGTCCATTCGTCCCCCCCATCCCTCCCCACTGATCTCCCTCCTGGCACTTATCCTTGTAAGCGGAACAAGTGCTACACATGCCCTTACACTTCCTCCCTCATCACCATTCAGGGCCCCAGACAGTCCTTCCAGGTGAGGCGACATTTCACCTGTGAGTCGACTGGGGTGATATACCGCGTCCGGTGCTCCCGATGCGGCCTTCTCTATATTGGCGAGATCCGAGGCAGGCTGGGAGACTGTTTCGCTGAATACGTATGCTCTGTCCGCCAGAGAAAGCAGGGTCTCCCAGTAGCCACACATTTTAATTCCATGTCCCATTCCCATTCTGATATGTCTATCCATGGCCTCCTCTACTGTCAAGATGAAGCCACACTCAGGTTGGAGGAACAACACCTTATATTCCGTCTGGGTAGCCTCCAGCCTGATGGCATGAACACTGACTTCTCTAACTTCCATTAATGGCCCTCCTCCCCCTCGTACTCCATCTGTTATTTATTTATCTTTTATTATTATATATTTTTTTCTCTCTCTTCTTTTTCTCCCTCTGTCCCTCTCACTATACCCCTTGCCCATCCTCTGGGCTTCCCCCTTTCTTTCTCCCTAGGCCTCCTGTCCGTCCCATGATCCTCTCATGTCCCTTTTGCCAATCAACTTTCCAGCTCTTCGCTCCATCCCTTCCCCCTCCTGTCTTCTCCTATCATTTCGGATCTCCCCCTCCCCCTCCCAATTTCAAATCTCTTACTATCTCTTCTTTCAGTTAGTCCTGACGAAGGGTCTCGACCTGAAATGTCGACTGTACCGCTTCCTAGAGATGCTGCCTGGCCTGCTGCATTCACCAGCAATTTTTATGTGTGTTCCCATGTTTTACATGTTGTCCATACAGATCATTGCATTACAAAAATGCCTTGAGGTAGTACAATAACAGAAGAATGCAGAATAGAATGTAATACAGAAAGTGTGGTGTGGGTAACTAACAAGGTGAAAGGGTATAACAAAGTAGATTGTGAGGCCAAAACTCCATCTTATCACAGTAGTGGACTATTCAATCGTCTCATAAAAGTGGATTAAAATCTGTCCTTGAGCCTGGTGGTTTGTGCTTTCAGGCAGGCTGTTGTTACTTCTGCCCCATGGGAAGTGGGAATCCGTGGGATCTTTTGATTATACTGGCTGCCTGACTGAAGCAGACAGGAGTGTAAGCATAGTCTATAGAGGGGAGCTGTTTCCAAATAAAGTTTCCTCCCTTGCCTTTTGAGTTGAATTCTTTTTCTCTTTCACACTCCTGGGAGAAAGTACTGATTGAATTTGAATAACTCTGGCCCAAGAATGAAAATTAGCAACAAGCAAATTCTCCGTCGCCTTCCCAGCTACAATTTCCTGACTAATCTACACTCATCTACAGGAAATAGTCATCCGGTTGAGTCTGGAATTGACTGTTTCAAAGCAAGAGCCATGTAGCGGGGGTTAAAGACTAAGGCAATTCTTCAATTTGTTAGTGGATTTCAATAACCAATTCAGCAGTAGCAGTAGGAGCCCGAGAGTTAACTACACTGGAATGATATTCCCTTGCAGCGTGGGCGCATGCTTGAGGAATGTTATAGCAAGGTGAACAGGGTGGGACTGTCAGAGTCATCATATCACAGTACAGAGTTCAAAGGTCAAAGTAACTTTATGATTTAAGCACCTATATTTTACCAATATATTACCTTGAGATTCATTTTCTTTCAGGCAATCACAGGAAAGAAAATCAATGCAGCAGAATGAAGTTATCCACACTGGTTCAGGAGCCTGATGGTTGAAGGGTAATAATTGTTCCTGAACCTCGTGCTGTAGGGCCTAAGGCCCAATGGTAGTACTGAGAAGAGTGCATGGTCTAGTGGGGGTCTTTGATAATGCAGCTTTCTCGTGACAGTGCTCCATGTAAGTGTGCTCAATGGTGGGGAGGGTCTTGGCTGTGAAGAATCTGGAAGATTCGCTATTGTCAGAAGATCAGTTCTAATGTTCTCCACAAACCTCATATCTACGGCTGCACTCACTTGTCACATCCTCCAAAGACTTCTGTACAGCTCTCCAGTCTGCCCAGCCTGGGAGACTACTAATTCTCCTTTAACTTCCATCTGATGAATGATAGTGGTTTATGATGTCCACAGGAAGAAAAGGGTAATTGATATGGCCTTTGGGTGTATAGTCATGAGCAGCTGAGAGGAAGGCTAAATTGCCCTAAGTGGAAAGGCAATTCAAACAGTAATTATAGTTATATTGGCACTTAAAAGATGCTTGTCTTTGAGCCACTTGGTTGGCTTCACTCGAGAAGCACCCAGCAGATCAGACAGCATCATTCAAAAGAGAAAGAGTAACATAGAACATAGAACAGTACAGGCCCTTCGGCCCACAATGTTGTGCCGACCCTCAAACCCTGCCTCCCATATAAGCCCCCACCTTAGATTCCTCCATATACCTGTCCAGTAGTCTCTTAAACTTCACGAGTGTATCTGCCTCCACCACTGACTCAGGCAGTGCATTCCACGCACCAACCACTCTCTGAGTGAAAAACCTTCCTATAATATCCCCCTTGAACTTCCCACCCCTTATCTTAAAGCATGTCCTCTTGTATTGAGTAGTGGTGCCCTGGGGAAGAGGCGCTGGCTATCCACTCTATCTATTCCTCTTATTATCTTGTACACCTCTGTCATGTCTCCTCTCATCCTCCTTCTCTCCAAAGAGTAAAGCCCTAGCTCCCTTAATCTCTGATCATAATGCATATTTTGTAAACCAGGCAGCATCCTGGTAAATCTCCTCTGTACCCTTTCCAATGCTTCTACATCCTTCCTATAGTGAGGTGATCAGAACTGGACACAATACTCCAAGTGTGGCCTAACCAGAGTTTTATAGAGCTGCATTATTACATCATGACTCTTAAACTCTATCCCTCGACTTATGAAAGCTAACACCCCATAAGCTTTCTTAACTACCCTATCCACCTGTGAGGCAACTTTCAGGGATCTGTGGACATGTACCCTGAGATCCTTCTGCTCCTCCACACTACCAAGTATGCTGCCATTTACTTTGTACTCTGCCTTGGAGTTTGTCCTTCCAAAGTGTACCACCTCACACTTCTAACACACATGAAATACTGGAGGAACTCAGCAGGCCAGGCAGCATCTATGGAAAAAATCGTCTTGAATTTGGTGGTCTTTTATTATGTATTTTGATCATTTATTGTGTTAAACACCTGGTACTGTATTGCCACCAGGAAATCCTCTGTTTCTGGGAAGAGGTCTCCAACTCTGAGCCAAGCATTTGATGCTTCCTTGTCGACATCTAGTCTGCTCAGATCGTGGAGACGTCTTCCATGGGGGGTCATGCTCTTCCATTGGTTAACTGTTTATTCTGCAGTGATAATTTCTTTTTTTTTTGGGTTGTGCTTTCATTAAGTTTGGTAGTGTGTATTTCTTATCAGAATTGCATATGCTCAAGTGGAGAGCTGAGTCCTGTATTCAGAGATGATAATAATATTTCATTTATATTTGCACAGTTAGTTGTTTTTTGCACACAGGTTGTCTACTCCAGTGTAGTCTTTCATAGATTCTATTATATATTGGATTTATTGAGTATGCCCGCAAGAAAATGAATCTCAGGGCTGTATTTAGCAACATATATGTTCTTTGATAATAAACTTACTTTAAATTTTGAACTTTTTGAGGAATATCCTTCTGCTATCCTTCCCTGAAGAGATTAGCTCTTGACTGAAATAAAAACAGGATTTGCTGGAAAAACTCAGCGGGTCAGGCAGCATCCATGGAGAGAAATGGGCACGGCGTTTTAAGCTGAGACTTTTCGTCAAGAAGGGAAAAAAACAGAATAAGAAGGTAAGTCAGCATGTCAGGCATGCATCCAAGTAAATTAATAAGCCTTCTTCAGGACTGGAAAGGGAGGAGAAAAGGGCCCGAATAAGAAGGTGGGGGAGGGGAGGAAGTACGAACTAGAAGGTGATAGGTGAAGCCAGGTGGGTGGGAAAGGTAACTGGATGAAGGAGAAGGAATCTGATTGGGGAGAAGAGTGGACTATAGGAGAAAGGAAGGGCGGAGGGGCACTGGGGGAGGTGATAAACAGGTGAGAACAGGTAAGCGGAAAGAGAGGGGAATAGAGGAAGAGGGGAGGGGAATGGAAAAAAATTACCAGATGGAGAAATTGATATTCATGTCATCAGGTTGGAAGCTACCTAGACAGAATAAAGGGTGTTGCTCTTCCACCCTTGGAGTGGCCTCATCCTGGCACAAGAAGAGGCCATGGACCAACACATTGGAATTAAAATGTTTGGCCGTTGGGAAATTCCGATTTTGGCAGATGGAGTGGAGGATGAAATAAGAAGCTGGAAGGTCATAATAGGTGGAAGAGGTGAGGGGCTGAAGAAAGATTCTGATGGGAGAGGAGAGGGGGCCATGGGAGAAAGGGAAGTAAGAGGGGAATCAGAAGGAGGTGATGAGCAGGAGAAGAGAAGAGCTAAGAGGGGAGCCAGAATGAGGAATGGAAGAAGAGATAAGGGGGAAGGTGGAGAAATTAATAGAAGTTAGAGAAATAGTTGTCCATGCCGTCAGTTTGCAGGCTACCAAGGCAGAATATGAGCTGTTGCTTCTCCAACCTGAGAATGGCCTTGATGTTCAGTATGGAAAACATGCCTCAGAGTGGAGTAGGAAGGAGGTTATTGCAAGAGAGGAGGGGAGTTGGGGAGGTGGAGTGGTGTGACTGGGGGGGGGAGGCAATAGTTAATTGGTGGACAAAGGAAGAGTGAAGCACGATGATCAGATGGATCCAAGTAGAGGAGGGGAAGAGTGGAGTTGGGAGACAATGGCTGTACATGATAGATGGAGGGAACAATGAAAAAAAGCAGATGGAATCAAGCGGGGGAGGATGAAGCTGGAGACAGCTAGAAAGATGATAATGGGCCAAAAATCAGTGTTGAGCACAGGTTGCAAGAAGAGTGATTAGTTCAATTCAGACTGAGTGAATGCCTGTGCTGAAAGCCTTTGACAGCCAAGGAATTTTGAAACATCTTTTAGTTCCATCAATCGGATCTGAAAACTTGTTTTAACAGTTGGGCTGCTGATGTCAACCTAGCTCACCCCTTTTGACATTTTTTAGAAATTAGTCTGTAGAATTATTGGTATTTGATGAAAGCTTTCATTAAATATGTGATGTCATCGTGATTCAGCAAACAAGTTATTAAACTAAATGTGTATTTTTTCAATTAATATTTATTAGAATATTTATTTCAATAAATTACACATTTTGGTTTAGTTCTGCACTTAACTGTGCATGGCTCCAAGGGTAGTCATAGCCGAAGGGTGGTATTGGGGATGAGCTCCCACTGCTAAACAAATGCTCTTCATGGCGTGCGTCTCAAACAGCCTCTGACAACCAAGTCCAACTCCTGGCCTTCACGTGTGGCATAGTTCCTATGCCCGGCGGAGCTGTTCTCACTGACAGGAGAAGGGGCAAAGGCGGGCCACTGGCGCCTTAAAACCAGTTGCTCTGGGAAGATGGGGCTCATTAACCATGGATGGTAGCTCATCTAGGAGAGGGAAAACTCCGATTTCAAACCTCCGCTGCCTTGCGGCTATACCTGCTCACGGGAAAGGCTTTGGGAGTAAACTCGGAGGAAAAATCTGGAGTCGGAGTCCCGAAGGCGGCTGACTGCTGTACACAGCACCAGCACGGCAACTCCTGTGATGCTGCTGGCACCAAACTGTATCAACTTTCGTCGTTCCTTTGGACCTGTCATCAGCATGGAGAGGGGGATCCCACTGCATGGGCAAAAGACGGATCTCCATATCAACTCTGCCCTGGCTTGCACCCTGGAGAAGCCACTCCCAGTGACTACCAGAGGCGCAGTATCCATGGTCAAACACGACCGACGGAGGCCACACATAACTGTGCATATCCCGTGAGGACCATTCTTCCCCAGTAAAAAGAACTGCAAGGTCAAAGAAGTGCATTTTCACGTTGCTTCCCCTATCATCAGTAGCTGAGACAAGCAGTCAGGAACTGGTACACGCTACTGGTCATGGTTGAGCTACTTCTACATGACATTTACTGTAGCATTGCAAGTGTCAATGGTTCAATGGTTCCAGTTAATGTCAGAGAAAATATACAAAATACAACCTGAAATTCTTACTTTACACAGACGTCCACTAAACAGAAGAAAAGCCCCAAAGAATGGTAAGAAAAAAGTTAGAACCCCAAAGCTCTCCTCCCCCTCCCATGCACACATGCAGCAGCAAATCATCAGCCTTCCCCCTCCCACCACTTATTCCAGCAAAAACCATAGGGCTCCATATCATTCATCATGCAATCAATAGCAAAGCCCCCAAAGAGACTTTGATCCAAAAGTCCATCAAAAACCACTTTTCGACATGCCACAGGCTCTCTCTCCCACTAACAAGGGAGAGAGAGGTATCAAATCCCGCCACAGCAAAAAGGGATACCAGTAACTCACTGTTTCCATGTTAGAGTCCGCAGCGTCACTTTTTACTTCAAGTTCTCTGACGCAAGAATCAGTGTCGCAAGGTTCATCACAGGAGTGTGAGCAGGAAAAAATGCATACAGTGTCATGCAGAAGTATTAGAAGGAAAATTCTGAAGTTTGTTCAGAAAGGTAGACCTTAAATAGTGACAAAGAATTGTTAGTTTGCAATTGGTTTATTATTGTCCCAGAAGACCATAAAACCATAAGGTATAAGAACAAAATTAGGCCAGTTGGCCCATTGAGTCTGCTCCACCATTTCTTTCTGGTTGATCCAATTTTCCTCTCAGCCTTCTCCCCATATCCCTTCATGCCCTGACCAATCAAGAATCTACCAACCTCTGCCTTAAATATAAATAAAGACTTGGCCTCCACAGCTGCCTGTGGAATTTGTGGTTCACCACTCTCTAGCTAAAGAAAATCCTCCCCATCTCGGTCCTAAAAGGCGTCCCTCTTTTCTGAGGCTGTGACCTCTGACCTTAGACTCTCCCACCACCGAAAGCATCCTCTCCACATCCACTTTATCTAGGCCTTTCACCATTTGGTAGGTTTCAATCAGGTCACCCCTCATTCTTCTGAATTCTAGTAAATAGAAGCCCAGAGCCATCAAATGCTCTTCATATGACAAGCCAGTCAAACCTGGAATCATTTTCTAAACCCCTTTTGAACCCTCTCCAGTTTGTGCGTGAGAGAGAGAGAGACTGAGAGACTGAGACTCACTCTGATATAACCGGCACGTTTAAGATTACATATTTGCATTGACATGCAGTAGTACAGGTGTACCTAATAAAGTGGTTTTTGTGTATATATGCTCAGATTAGAAATGACATGAAAACTAGCTTTATGCAGCAGCAACAGCACTCTATATTACAAGATGACAAATATGTATTAACATAAACTTAAATTAACATAAACTATACATAACTTACACATGCATAATGTGACAAAATAAGCAAAATGCCACTAGAGCAAGTTTACCATTTTAAGATTACAAAGGGCGGATGGAGAAAGAAAAATTGTGATTGGTTTAGAGGGAAGGGTGAGGGTTCTGATAACGGGTTAACCAGGCAGGCTTTCAGATGTGGAAATTTTATTGAAGATCCAAGGGACTGCAAATGTTAGCATCTGCAACAACAAACAATCTGCTGGAAGAACCGAGAGGGTCAGGCAGCATGTGTGGGAGGAAAGGAGTTCTCGACATTTTGGGTCAACACCCTGTGAGGTTTCAGGTTTTGACATAAAATGCCAGCAATTCCTTTTATCCCACAGATATTGATTAATTCGCTGCATTCCTCCAGTGAATTGTTTGTTGGAAATGATTATTGTTTGTCTTCTGATGTTGCTGAGAGGAAAGAATGTTGTGTCAGAGCAGCAAAGGGAACGGTGCTGCCCCTGAAGTCTTGGAAGTTACCTTGAGTTGCACGTCATAATCTGAGCATACTGAGGCCATCTTCAATGCATCTTACGAGTCATAGAGATATATAGGACAAAAACGCTGCCTTCAAACACTGCCTTCAGCCACTGTCCATGCCCACCATCATGCACCCAGTTTTTATACTGGTCCCTCCCTATCCAATTTCACTCTTCACCCGCTCCATCCAGGGACAATTAGAGTGGCTAATTAACACATCAACCTGCGCATTTTGGGGATGCGGGAGAAAACTGAAACACCCGGGGGAATCTATGTGGTCACAAGTGCCATACGTATAGCCCTGGAGGTCAGGATTGGAGCTGCATCACTGGTGTGGAACAGTGGCTCTCCCAGCCCTGTTGCCCACTTTAAGATCAGTTATGCCCTTGCCAAATCTATTTTGTGATTTCAATATATGGGGAGAGGAGCGGAAGCGGTGACAATATTGGTTCTATCTGAGGTATCAAAATAGCCCTTCCTTGTCTTTTTTTTTCCCTTAGTTTTCTTTAGTTTGGGTAGATTAGTTTTTTTTAGGGGTTTTTTTTCTTTTTCTGTTTTTTTAATGATATTTTTGTATTCTATGTATACTCCTTATACATTTTGTTGCTAATCTGTGTGATTTTGGGATGTTTACTAACTATGTGTTACCTGATTGTAAATTTCAATAATTATTATCAATTAATATAATTCCAATTGCTCTGTACTTACTTTTTGTCATGTGTTTGATGTTGAAACTAATAAAAAGATTGAAAAATAAAAGAAAGATCAGTTACGTAGCGCAGGTTAGCATCTAGCACTGCCTGTCCAATGATTCAGGATGCACATGGTTGTAAAGGGACTCTGAGAGCCTGAATAAAATTGTTTTGGGAATAGTACCAAAGTATACAGATGAAGTTCTCAGGCTACAAAAAAAAAATAAGGCTGCACTTCTGAACAGCTCACTGAATGCAATACACTTTCAGACGTGTGAAATGCCTGAGCTGCATTTGGTACATCCATGAGATGGATTTGGAGGGATATGGGCCAAATGCTGAAAAATGGGACTAGCTTAGATGGGCATCTTGGTTAGTATGTCAGGTTGGATTGAAGGACCATTTCTGTGCTGTATGAATCAGTCAGTTTATGGCGAATCCATTTTTCCAACATTTTCCATTCTCATTATTTATTCTTATCCTGCATGCATAACTCTAATGGGAACTCAAGTCCCAACTTTACCACTGACAACACATACACAGGCTAGTAGCTTAACCCTTAACTGCCCCCAATACACAATTTTGACTCCTCCTATCACAGAAATTCCCTTTGTTCTACACATCTCTCCCAACCTTCCCTCCTGCTGGAAACCTATGTGCTCCTCTGTCTGTCCCAGTTATGAAGAAGTAATCACAGACCAGAAATGTGGACACACATCATATAATTGTAATACATATCATCAAAATGTAATTGCAAAGAAAGCACAACAACGCCTCTACTTCCTTAGGAGTCTGTAGAGATTTGACATGTCATCCAAAACCTTGACAGACGTCTATAGATGTGTGATGGAAAGTGTATCACAGCCTGATATGGGAGCACCAATGCTTCTTTTGAGTGGAAGATCCTACAAAAGGCAGTGGATTCAACTCAGTACATCACAGGTAAAGCCCTCCCAATCATTGAGCACATCTACATGAAATGTTGCTGTAGAAAAGCAGCATCCATCGTCAAAGATCCTCACCTGGGTTTCAAAGATCCTCACCACCCAGGCCATCCTTTTCTCTCACTGCTGCCATCAGGTTGAAGGTGCAAGTGCCTCGGGAACAATTCAAGAACAGTTACTTGAATGAAAGAGGATAGCTACACTCATTGTATTTCTGGTGTTCCCACAACTGATGGTTTCACTTTAATGACTTTTTATCTTGTTGTCTCATGCTCTGGTTATTGATTGCTATTTATTTGTATCTGCACTTGCACAGTTTGTTGTTCATTGATCCTATTTACAGTTACTGTTCTATAGATTTGCTAAGTATGCCCGCAGGAAGAAGAGTCTCAGGGTTGTATGTGGCGACACATATGTACTCTGACAATAAATTTTACCTTGAACTTTGAACTTTGACTGTTTCTCTTTCGAGAGATGTTGTTTGACCTGCTGAGGTTTTCCCCAGCATTTTCTGTTTCAGATTTCTGGGATCTGTTGGTTGTTTTCTATTTTCCTTTAAAAATAAGTCTCTACTCGCTCCATAATTCCTGTATTGTCCTCGCAACAGGTGGAGAACATCTGAGAGAAAAATCCACTTGCCTAGGGTTTTGCAAAGGCACCTCCCAAACCTGTGACCTCCACCTCCTTGAATGTCAGGGGCAGTTTGCCAATGAGATTGACATCCTCTCCAAGTCGTATGCCAGCATTCCTTAGAGAAACGTCATTTTTCTTTTATTGTTGTCATGTCAAAATTTAGACCTGCCAATCTCAGTGCATTGCAATGTGGAGCATGGCTGGGCTGCCATGGTCCAAGGAAGCAGCTAATTGCTGCCCCCTGGTAGACATGATAGAAGCCAGCAATAACACTTGCACAAGATCATACTTCATAAAGTGTATTGGTTCATGATCTTCACTGAAAGTCGACAGTGCAGTGCTCTCTCACCATTGCGTTGGAGTTTCAGCTCAGCTAAAGTTCCCAGGTATGCGGTGGAATTTAAGACCTTCATTAAAACAAGAAACCAGCCATTAAGTGTTTGAACGACACATACAAAATGCTGGAGGAAGGAAACCAGAGGGAGGTGATGGATAGGTAAGGAGAAATACAGGGATGAGAGAGCAGCCAGAATGGGGAATGGAAAAAGAGAGAAGCAGGAAAGGGCAGAAATTGTCGCAAGTTGGAGAAATCAAGGTCGTGGCATCAGTTAGAAGGTACCCAGACAAAATATGAACTGCTGTTTCTCCAATCTGAGTTTGGCCTCATTATGACAGTAAAGGCCATGGACAATGGGAATTGTTGTGTACTTAATATTTCAAAAAATTTGAGTAATATTGTAAATATATTCTTTGATTAAGCATTCTTTGTTTTGAAATAATTCATTAAGGGTTACAGTATATGTAAAAGTATGTGAATGCCAACCATCATCATTGTCATCCCATCATACGTGTGCACCTTGCTTAAAGTAAAAACTAAACTAAGACAAACAGTCCCGGCTCTGTGTTTCCTTACAATTTGTTTTATGTTTTGGAGTTACAAAACATAATAGTAATGGGAAGTCAAATTGAAATGGATGGCCACCCAGAGATGTTTAACCTGACCTAAATCTGGGGGTCTGTGTCCATAGGGCACTCAAAGCTGCTGTGCAGGTTGGCAATGTAGTTAAGAAGGTGTATGGTGTGTTGGCATTCATCAACTGTGGGTCTGAGTTCAAGAGCCGTGAGGTCATGTTACAGCTATATAAGACCTTGGTCAGACCCCATTTGGAGTACTGTGTTCAACTCTGGCCACCTCACTACAGGAAGGATATGGATACCATAGAGAGAATGCAGAGGAGACTTACAAGGATATTGCCTGGATCGGAGGGTGTACCTTATGAGAATAGGCTGAGTGAACTTGGCCTTTTCTCCTTGGAGCGATGGAGAAGGAGAGGTAACCTTATAGAGGTGTATAAGATGATGGGAGGCATTGATTGTGTGGATAGTCAGAGGCTTTTTCCCAGGGCTGAAATGGATAACACGAGAGGGCACAGTTTTAAGGTGCTTGGAAGTAGGTACAAGGGGGATGTTAGAAGTAAATTTTTCACACAGAGAGTGGTGGGTGTGTGGAATGCACTGCCAGTGACAGTGGTAGAGTTGGATACAATAGGGTCTTTCAAGAGACTCTTAGATAGGTACATGGAGCTTAGAAAAATAGAGGGCTATGCAGTAGGGAAATTCTGGGCAGTTTCTAGAATAGATTAAATGGTTGGCACAACATTGTGGGCCAAAGGGTCTGTAATGTGCTGGAGATTTCTATGTTCTATGTTCTATGTTCTAAACAAATCTAACCCCAATCATGATTGCAACTCAATGTTTAAGATGAAAACTACTATCTTATAGTGCTACCATGGACTCATTTTTGATTGTTTGTTGCACCAATCTTGTTTGACATTAATGAGACTGTTCTGATGGTGGGCCTTGGCTTGAAATATTGACTCTTTATTCCACTCCATTGCTGCCTGACCTGTTGAGTTCCTCCTGCACTTTGTGTGTGTTGCCTTGCTTAGCAGTTGCTTTCTTTGTTGTCTTGTCTAATTTGTGTTCTATCCTATGATGCACCTTCAAGCAAGCTTTTCATTGTACTGGGACCCCATTGTTCAAACGTTCATTGTATTATCAAAGTATTTATGCAGAATGCAACCCTGAGGTTTTTCTTCTCCAGATAGCCATAAAATACTGAAAACCAAAGAAGTAGTTGAAAGAAAGACAGCAATCCCCTCCTTGTATGAAAAGAAAAAAAAACAAAAACTCACAAATCCCAAATCCCCTCTCCTGCCAACCCCTCCCTCGCACAAAAACAAAGAGAACAGCCAAATCCCCAGCCCACCAATCAGCAACAAGACAATAAAGGGGTAAGAACATGAACAAAACATAGAACTGAAAGAGGCTAATATGAACTACAGTCCGATCCATAAATCTCAGAATTTTGATAACATCTCCGAGAGCATTGGGACCCAGCAGCCCCTCCAAGGGGAAGCAAGATGAACCAATGGCCCCTTTAAGGAAAGTGACATGAATCAGCAGCCACTCTGAAGGTAGCGACTCGAACCAATGGCCTCTCTGAGAACTGCTCGCTCTCGTCTGAATTTGCCTCAATGTTTCAATCTTCCTCGACTCTTTAATCAGCGAGAAATGTAGTTGATCACAGCCCCTCATATTGTCCCTGAGCTCCTCGTGGTAGCTCATGCTTGCATTTCTCTCCTGGAGTTTTGTCGGGGTCAGCAGAGCGCTAGCTCGCTCGATTGAACTACAGACTGCAAGTCATGGGCTGCAACAGTTTCAAAAACAAAATTAAGATAAAAAGAACAAGTAGTGGGCAGGGCGAAAAGCATTATCAAGGATGCACCTCACCCTAACCATGGACTTTTTACTCTTCCCCCTTCTGGTAGGCGCTACAGGAACCTCCATTCCCGCACCAGCAGGCTCAGGAAGAGCTTGTTCCCTGAGGCTGTGACCCTGCTGAACCTCACATCACAGCGCTAAGCAGTAATGCACCCATATTAGACTGTCTCAGTACTTTCATATTTGTGTGCTGTAGCACTTACGTTTTATTCGCAGTTATCTTGTATATAATACTATTCTTTTGCACTTCTGGTCAGATGCTGATTGCATTTCATTGGCTTTGTATCTGTACTTGGCACAATGACAACAAAGTTGAATTTAATTTAATCTAATCTAGAAGACATAGAAAAACTGAAATGATTGACTATCTGGAAGTGTCGCCCGAGGACTAGTTTGCTGGCACCACCTTGACCAGAAGACTTGTCTTATTTCGGTGTTCCTCAGTCACAGACTCATACAGCATGGAAGCAAGCCCTTTGTCCCAGCTGGTTCATGCTGAATAAGATAACCATCCAAGCTATTTATTTAGCTTATTTTATAATGAACAGTCAAGGGACACCATTTCGACTGTGAATCCAAAGCAACAGGATGTTAGGAAGCCCTCCAGGTGAAATGCGGGATGGTGAATGTCTGCAATGTTGCTCATGACAACTGAAAGTGATAGGATGACCCCACACCTGTGGTTAAGTTTTGTAAAAAAGGCCATCTTCTAGCAACTACACAAGTCCACGTGCATGGGAAAGATATAGAGGGATAGGGGCCAGTGAGCTCAGGTAGGCAACTTGGCCAGCATCGGTGAGTTGGGCTGAAGGGACTATTTCTGTGCACTGGCACAGATAGAGGCCATTTGGTTTTCTCCCGGAGCTGAATCCCATGAACTTCAGAGCTTGCTTGCTTATTTCCTTGTATGCCTGCATATGATTTCTCTCTCAGTCATGCCTGTCACTTCTCCTTTGATACATTTTGACATTAATCTAAACTGAGGGGGTGCCTAACAGACAAGCACGCCTTGGGGATGTTGGAGATTTGTCCGGGACAAGTCCAAAGTCAGAGCAAAGTCAAAGTACGTTTATTATCAAAATACATATATGGCACTGTATTCTACCTTGAGGTTCATTTTCTTGAGGACATTTACAGGAAAGGGAAGAAATACAATGGAATCAACATAAAGCCATATGTAAACAAAAACTGACAAACAAGTAATCTGCAAATAAAAATAATAAAAAATAATACTGGGAACACGATTTGTAGAATCCTTGAAAGAGAGTCTGTAGACTGTAGAGTCATTTTAGGGTTGTGGTGAGTCATGTTATCTACGTTGGTTCAGGAGCCTGATGGTCGTAGGTTAATAACTTTTCCTGAACCTGGAAGGTTGGGACATAAGGTTTCTGTGCCCAAATGGTGGCAGCGATAAGAGTAAATGGCCTGGGTGATGTGGATCTTTTGATGATGGATGCTGCTTTCTTGTGGCAGTGCACTTTGTAAACGTGTGCAATGGTGGGGGAAAGGCTTTGGTCAAGGAGAGAGTGTGCACACTCTGCTATTCCTGAATAGCATTGCAAATGTGACCGACTTAATGAAAGCTTTCAGCAAATGTCGTGAGCCATTATTCTGGTTAATTACTAAAAACACTCAGAGGAGACAGGTTGAATGGGTCACCTGACCACCTGAAGGATTAAGTTTCCAGGACCAATTTACTTTGCTAAGCAACACTGGAATAAGATACAAACAAATGTGTTGAAGAATAATAATGATAAGTTGCTATCTGCTTTATTTTCTTTGCCACTGCCTTACTGATAGTTTGACCGCTCCTGAGTGTGTCATGCTGCCATCTGCAGTAGTTATATGTTGCGTAGAAAAGCAGACGCCTCTAGGTGCTAGATCTGAAATAAGAAAACAAAAAGCTGAGGATATTCAGTAGTCTAGCAGTGATCATGGTTCTCACTTTGATATGGTAAGAAGAGAGTAGAAACTATTCCTATTCTCAAATGACATTAAAATAGAACATTACTGCACATACAGGCCCTTTGGGCCAAACTTCTAACCTATTCCAAGAACAATCTAACCCTTCTTTCCCACATAACCTCCATTTTTCCATCATCCATGTATCTATCTAAGAGTCTCTTAAATGTCCCTAATGTACCTGCCTCTATCACCATCCCGTTCAGGGCGTTTCACACACCTGCCTTTCTCTGTGTCAAAAAAACTTACCTCTGACACCCGCTATACTTCCCTCCAACCTCCTTAAAATTATGCCCCTTCATCTTAGCCATTTCCACCCTGGGAAATGAAAGAGGCCATTTGGTCCATCAATTCTATGCCAGCTCCAATAGCAATCTTATTTCTGTTCACCTATACGCTCTCAATTGTTCATTAACACCCCTACTGGTTCTACCGCTCACCAACACTGATGACAACACAAGAAAAACACAGAGCGCCAGGAAAATCCATAAGGAAAATGTGCAAGCTCCACACAGACAACACTGAGATCAGCGTCAAGCACAGGTTGGTAGAGCAGTGAGGCAGCTGTACTAAAGTTGCCCATTGTTGTAGAACTGCATTTGTTAGCAGTGTCACCTGCCCATTAACCCTTTGCTGGTTCTGTCGGACTACACTGCATTTAATTCATTGCGGAGTGTCGCAGGCCACATGGGAATTGGGAGTCCTTCTTGTTTACAGTGTGGCCTAGTCAAATATCTGATGGAGGGAGGAGAAGATGGTGGCGCGACGCAGCGCACGCGGCCATTCCGAATGAATATTCCGTATGTGTTAACTAGGGGGCTGTGCACAATCCGGATTTGATGGAGACAGCCATGAGAAGCACGGAGGAACACCTGGAGTAACTTCTGAAATGCCCGCTTCGCTGCCCTTGCTACTGTGCGATCGAGAATCTCCGGAGGGGAAGGCCCCAAATCCTCGGCTTTGCCTATTTCCTGTTGCCGGGGCCGGGGTCGAAGCGCTCAGCAGAGATGGTGCTCGGTGCTCGGTGTCGGAGAGCTGGTTGGAGGCTCGGAGTTTACGGACGGACTCGGAGTTGGACTGTGGTCGGATGCTTCCAGGATGCTGCATCGGCAAATTGGCGGCGCTGGAGGTTCACCTGCATGAGATGATGGGACTTTCAATAGACTTTGAGACTTTTACCGTGCCCATGGTCAGTTCTTATCAAATTACGGTATTGCTTTGCACTGTTGTAACTATATGTTATAATTATGTGGTTTTTGTTAGTTTTTAAGTCGGTTTGTCATGAGTTTCTGTGATATCATTCTGGAAAAAAATTGTATCATTTCTTCAAGCATGCATTACTAAATGACAATAAAAGAGGACTGCATGTCTTCATAATCTAATCTAATCTAAAGTGTTAACTGCAAACTAAAAAACACAGGACACCATGAATGGAAAAAAATGAAGCATTTTCAGAAATAGATTTTAAAGATAAAGATTAGCTTTATTTGTTACATGTATCTCAGAACATGGTGGACTTTTTGGGCTGAGATCATCCATGAGGTCCTGATGAAGTGTTTCAGCCTGAAATGTTGACTGTTTATTTCTTTCCACAGATGCTGCCTGACTTCATGATATCCTCCAGCATTTTGTGAGTGTTAGTTACTCTGCATTTCCAGAATCCATAGAATCTCTTGTGTTCATAATGGGCAATAGTTCTGTCCTAGGCAACTTGGGGAAGTTTTGTGCACAGCATAGAATACTGTCTTACACCTCCAAACTACATCAACTCAGATTTGGAAAGAGACTTTCATGTATTGGCTAATGGACAACAAGTCAGAAGGTCCAGAAATGAAACATTTCTGTTGATGCAAAGCCTTGTGTGTAACTGACTGGAATATTGAAGAACCTCTGGCAAGATTAAACATAGTTTTGCCAAGCTTGCAGGGGACGAACTGGAGACAATGTAGATATTTCCAGACAGGAGATAGATGTTTGGGTGGCTGTCAAGCTCTGAGTATTCACGCTTTTTGGCTTGGTATGGCCATCCACATGGGATGTGGAAGTTATGATCAAGAATTTCTTGGCAAACACTGACAGAGTGCACAGGAATGTTCATGTTGATTGCTAGCTTTGTGCATCTGAAACCGTAATTCTCCTTCTTGTATGATGATTGGTTTGATGAAATTTGGTCAGAGATACTCTGAAAGGGTGAGGGGCAGAGGAAAGTCCGTAAGAGCATTAGGAGGTAATGCAATTGCACAGTGAGTAGAGGGGCTGCCTCATAGCTCCAGTGTAACCCAGGTTCAATGCTGATCTCGAGTACACTGTGTGATGTTTGCACAATTTCCTGAGTCCAATCTCCTTGTTCTCCAGGTGCCACGATTTTCTCCCACATCCCAAAGATATGCATGTTGGCCAGTGAAAATGGAGAATAGATGAGTGGGTGAATGCAGGATAGTTGATGGGAATATATGAGAATAAACTTTCATTCTCACTTGAGACTTTAAAATGGGTTCTTTGTGGACTGAACAGCCTATTTTCATGTGGTTTCTCTCCAGAGTCAAACCCTAACCCTAATGCATCAATACGAGCTGACTACATATCAGAATGGGACATTGCCAGCCAGACGAAAATTTCCCTTGGTTATTTTCTGTTTTTTCTTTCTACCACTGTCTCCTAATCTGTCTCTCTACATATCCTTCCACCCCTACCACCACTTTCCTCTCGCTTTCTTCTTGCTCTTTCTCTCTCTCTCTCTCTCTCTCACTCTCACTCGTCATGTCTCTCTCTTCCTCTGACACATTTTCTCTTGCAGTGCTCAAAAGCAGTCAGCTATTGAGAATTGTGATACAATCTGCTCTTCGTGGTTGGCCTAATTCTTCCCCAAGCCAAACACTAAGCTCACACAGAAGCACGGAACTGGGTCAAATTTTCATGGAAGAAAGGTATTTTTGGACTTCTCATTCTCTCTGGAGTTGTGCGGGTTTAACCATGGCACTGCAGTTTACCAGAATATTTCAATTTACAGTAATATCGTGAACTGCAGATCTTTGCTCTGAAAAGAAATAATCCTTTACAGAACAGGAGGTATTTGTTCCTTTCCAAGAGCCAACTTTGAGCTGAATGATCTTCTCTTGGCTGGCATATTCGGTAAGCCAGTGGCCTGGCTCAGTCTATGTGCAGATATAAAGCTTAATGTCCATACCTTGGGAGCCTCCTCCCAGCAAATTCACACATAGATAGTTGGAGAAATCCTTTAAGTGTTTGAAGGTGAAAAGTTCAAGTGTCCTGCCTATGGTCTACAGGATAGAACATATATATATATATTTAACATCTATTTTTGCACTACTTCTTTTAATTTAACTATTTAATATACATATGTATACTTCCTTCAGTTTTTTCTATATTTCTCATGTATTGCATTGTACTGCTATTACAAAGTTAACAAATTTCATGACATATGTCGGTGATATTAAACCTGATTCTGATTCTGAGGTTGTCCCGACCTTTCGACCTAATCCAAGACAAATCTAATCCTTTCCTCCCACATAGCCCTGTTAAAATATTCTGCATTTAGAGCAACTACAACAACCAATCTTCAGATCTGAATATGGACTGTAGATTAAATTTTAGATGTGCTCTGGACAATGGGTTCCTAAGAGCTGTGAACCGCCGTTAATTGGGAAACCAGACAATGCTGACTTAACATTCATTTTGGGGTGTGAAGAAGGAGGTGTGAAAGATGTATGCAATTCAAAGGAAGCATTGTAGATACATTGTAAATATCGAATTGTCCTTTAGTCTTTAGCATATAAAATGTCAAGTAATATTGGGTTGAACAGGCCACTTTCTCCAAAAAGATCTCAATATGCTTTGCCTCATTTTGTGGAATAAAAGACAACTCCACATCTACCAACTACATCTCTCTGGTGACTTTGTTCACATCACAACATGAGATCGATGGCTGAAGTCCAGAATGTTCTCTAACAGTCCTTCATTTTTCTATCTTACATATGCCTATCTAAGAGTCTCTTAAATGACTCTATAGTTAGGGGGTCAGATAGGCGATCCTGGGGACGCAGGAAAGAAATTCGGTTGGTAGTTTGCCTCCCAGGTGCCAGGGTCCGGGATGTTTCAGATCGCGTCCAGGATATCCTGCAGTGGGAGGGAGAACAGCCAGAAGTTGTGGTACATATTGGTACCAATGACGTAGGTAGGAAAAGGGAAGAGGTCCTGAAAAAAGACTACAGGGAGTTAGGAAGGAAGTTGAGAAGACGGACCGCAAAGGTAGTAATCTCAGGATTACTGCCTGTGCCACGCGACAGTGAGAATAGGAATAGAATGAGGTGGAGGATAAATGCATGGCTGAGGAATTGGAGCAGGGGGCAGGGATTCAGATTTCTGGATCATTGGGACTTCTTTTGGGGTAGGTGTGACCTGTACAAAAAGGATGGGTTGCACTTGAATCCAGGGGGACCAATATCCTGGAGGGGAGGTTTGCTAGGGCTACTGGGGAGAGTTTAAACTAGAATTGTTGGGGGGTGGGAACCGAACTGAAGAGACTGGGGAAGAGGAGGTTGGCTCACAAATAGAGAAAGCTTGTAGATAGTGTGAGAGAGAGGAGAGGCAGGTGATAGAGAAGGGATGCGCTCAGACCAAAGGCTTGAGATGAGTCTATTTTAACGCAAGGAGTGCTGTGAACAAAACGGGTGAGCTTAGAGCGTGGATCAGTACTTGGAGATATGATGTGATAGCCATTACAGAGACTTGGATGGCTCAGGGACAGGAATGGTTACTTCAAGTGCTGGGTTTCGGATGTTTCAGAAAGGACAGGGAGGGAGGCAAAAGAGGTGGGGGTGTGGTACAGTTGATCAGAGATAGTGTCACGGCTGCAGAAAAGGTGGACGCAATGGAGGGATTGTCTACGGAGTCTCTGTGGGTGGAGGTTAGGAACAGGAAGGGGTCAATAACTTTACTGGGTGTTTTTTATAGGGCGCCTAATAGTAACAGGGATATCGAGGAGCAGATAGGGAAACAGATCCTGGAAAGGTGTAATAATAACAGAGTTGTCGTGATGGAAACACATATTCTGCAGATGCTGGGGTCAAAGCAACACTCACAACACGCTGGAGGAACTCAGCAGGTTGGGCAGCATCCGTGGAAAAGATCAGTCAATGTTTTGGGCCGGAACCCTTCGTCAGGACTGTAGAGGGAAGGGGCAGAGGCCCTATAAAGAAGGTGGGGGGAGGGTGGGAAGGAGAAGGCTGGTAGGTTCCAAGTGAAGAATCAGTAAGGGGGAAGATATGCACATAGCATCCTCCAACTTCCGGTAATTCCCTCCCCCTCCCTTCCCCTATCCCTATTTCACTCTGCCCCCTCCCCCAGCTGCCTATCACCTCCCTCATGGTTCTGCCTCCTTCTACTGTGTTTTCCATTGTGTTTTCTCCTATTCTTTCTTCACGTTTCCTGCCTATCCCCTCCCTGCTTCCCCTCTCCCACCCCTTTATCTTTCCCTTACTGGTATTTCACCTGGAACCTACCAGCTTTCTCCTTCCCATCCTCCCCCCACCTTCTTTATAGGGCCTCTGCCCCTTCTCTCTACAGTCCTGACGAAGGGTTCTGGCCCTAAACATTGACTGATCGTTTCCACGGAGGCTGCCCGACCTGCTGAGTTCCTTGTCGTGATGGGAGATTTTAATTTCCCAAATATCAATTGGCATCTCCCTAGAGCAAAGGGTTTAGATGGAGTGGCTTTGTTAGGTGTGTTCGGGAAGGTTTTTTGACACAATATGTAGATAAGCCTACAAGAGGAGAGGCTGTACTTGGTTTGGTATTGGGAAATGAACCTGGTCAGGTGTCAGATTTCTCAGTGGGAGAGCATTTTGGAGATAGTGGTCATAATTCTATCTCCTTTACAATAGCATTGGAGAGGACGATGCTGAGGATGTTCTATGAGTCTGTGATGGCTGGTGCTATCATGTTTGCTGTTGTGTGCTGGGGCAGCAGGCTGAGGGTAGCAGACACCAATAGAATCAACAAACTCATTCGTAAGGCCAGTGATGTTGTGTGGATGGAACTGGACTCTCTGACGGTGGTGTCTGAAAAGAGGATGCTGTAAAAGTGTCATGCAATCTTGGACAATGTCTCCCATCCACTACATAATGTACTGGCTGTGCACAGGAGTACATTCAGCCAGAGACTCATTCCACCGAGATGCAACACAGAGCATCATAGGAAGTCATTCCTGCCTGTGGCCATCAAACTTTACAACTCCTCCCTTGGAGGGTCAGACACCCTGAGCCAATGGGCTGGTCCTGGACTTATTTCATAATTTACTGGCATAATTTACATATTACTGTTTAACTATTTATGGTTTTATTACTATTTATTATTTATGGTGCCAACTGCAACGAAAACAAATTTCCCCTGGGATCAATAAAGTATGACTATGACTATGACTATGACAATGAGAGGTAGGAACAGGCAAGTTAGAAAAGCGTTTAATTGGAGTAAGGGGAATTATGAGGCTATTAGGCAGGAAATTGGAAGCTTAAATTGGAAACAGATGTTCTCAGGGAAAAGTACGGAAGAAATGTGGCAAATGTTCAGGGGATATTTGTGTAGAGTTCTGCATAGGTATGTTCCAATGAGACAGGGAAGTTATGGTAGGGTACAGGAACTGTGGTGGACAAAGGCTGTAATAAATCTAGTCAAGAAGAAAAGAAAAGCTTACGAAAGGTTCAGAGAGCTAGGTAATGTTAGAGATTTAGAAGATTATAAGGCTAACAGGAAGGAGCTTAAGAAGGAAATTAGGAGAGCCAGAAGGGGCCAGGAGAAGGCCTTGGTGGGCAGGATTAAGGAAAACCCCAAGACATTCTACAAGTATGTGAGCAGCAAGAGGATAAGACGTAAAAGAATAGGACCTATCGTGTGATAGTGGGAAAGTATGTATGGAACCAGAGGAAATAGCAGAGGTACTTAATGAATACTTTACTTCAGTATTCACTACGGAAAAGGATCTTGGCGATTGCAGGGATGACTTGCAGCAGACTGAAAAGCTTGAGCATGTAGATGTTAAGGAAGAGGATGTGCTGGAGCTTTTGGAAAATATCAAGTTGGGTAAGTGACTGGGACCGGACAGGATGTACCCCTGGCTACTGTGGGAGGTGAGGGAGGAGATTGCTGAGCCTCTGGCGATGATCTTTGCATCATCAATGGGGATGGGAGAGGTTCCGGAGGATTGGAGGGTTGCGGCTGTTGTTCCATTATTCAAGAAAGGGAGTAGAGGTAGCCCAGGAAATTGTAGACCAGTGAGTCTTACCTCAGTGGTCAGTAAGTTGATGGAGAAGATCCTAAGAGGCAGGATTTATGAACATTTGGAGAGATATAATATGATTAGGAATGGTCAGCATGGCTTTGTCAAGGGCAGGTCATGCCTTAAAAGCCTGATTGAATTTTTTGAGGATGTGACTAAACACATTGATGAAGGAAGAGCAGTAGATGTAGTGTATATGGATTTCAGTAAGGCATTTGATAAGGTACCCCATGCAAGGCTTATTGAGAAAGTAAGGAGACACGGGATCCAAGGGGACATTGCTTTGTGGATCCAGAACTGGCTTGCTCACAGAAGGCAAAGAGTGGTTGTAGACTGGTCATATTCTGCATGGAGGTCGGCCACCAGTGGAGTGCCTCAGGGATCTCTTCGTGATTTTTACAAATGACCTGGATGAGGAAGTGGAGGGATGGATTAGTAATTTTGCTGATGACACAAAGGGTGGAGGTGTTGTGGATAGTGTGGAGGGCTGTCAGAGGTTACAGTGGGACATTGATAGGATGCAAAAATGGTCTGAGAAGTGGCATATGCCCTTACACTTCCTCCCTTACCACCATTCAGGGCCCCAGACAGTCCTTCCAGGTGAGGCGACATTTCACCTGTGAGTCGGCTGGGGTGATATACTGCATCTGGTGCTCCCGATGTGGCCTTCCATATATTGGCAGACCCGATGCAGACTGGGAGATCATTTTGCTGAACACCTATGCTCTGTCCGCCAGAGAAAGCAGCATCTCCCAGTGGCCACACATTTTAATTCCACATCCCATTCCCATTCTGATATGTCTATCCACGGCCTCCTCTACTGTAAAGATGAAGCCACACTCAGGTTGGAGGGACAACACCTTATATTCTGTCTGGGTAGCCTCCAACCTGATGGCATGAACATTGACTTCTCTAACTTCCGCTAATGCCCCACCTCCCCCTCGTACCCCATCCATTATTTATTTATATACACACATTCTTTTTTTCTCTCTCTCTCTCCTTTTTCTCCCTCTGTCCCTCTGACTATACCCCTCGCCCATCCTCTGGGTTTTTTCCCCCCCTTCCCCTTTTCCTTCTCCCTGGGCCTCCTGTCCCATGATCCTCTCATATCCCTTTTGCCAATCACCTGTCCAGCTCTTGGCTCCATCCCTCCCCCTCCTGTCTTCTCCTATCATTTTGGATCTCTCCCTCCCCCTCCCACTTTCAAATCTCTTACTAGCTCTTCCTTCAGTTAGGTCTCAGCCCAAAATGTCGACTGTACCTCTTCCTAGAGATGCTGCCTGGCCTGCTGCGTTCACCAGCAACTTTGATGTGTGTTGCTTGAATTTCCAGCATCTGCAGAATTCCTCGTGTTTACTGATGGCAGATGGAGTTCAACCCAGATAAATGTGAAGTGGTTTATTTTGGTAGGTCAAATATGATGGCAGAATATAGTAATAATGGTAAGACTCTTGGCAGTCTGGAGGATCAGAGGGATCTTGGGGTCTGAGTCCATAGGATCCTCAAAGCAGCTGCGCAGTCTGACTCTCTGGTTAAGAAGGCGTACGGTGTATTGGCCTTCATCAATCGTGTATTTGAATTTCGGAGCCAAGAGGTAATGTTGCAGCTATATAGGACCCTGGTCAGACCCCACTTGGAGTATTGTGCTCAGTTCTGGTCGCCTCACTACAGGAAGGATGTGGAAGCCATAGAAAGGGTGCAGAGGAGATTTACAAGGATGTTGCCTGGATTGGGGAGCATGCCTTATGAGAATAGGTTGAGTGAACTTGACCTTTTCTCCTTGGAGCAACGGAGGATGAGAGGTGACCTGATAGAGGTGTATAAGATGATGAGAGGCATTGATCGTGTGGATAGTCAGAGGCTTTTTCCCAGGGCTGAAATGGTTGCCACAAGAGGTACAGAGGAGATATCAGGGGTAAGTTTTTTACTCAGAGAGTGGTGAGTGCGTGGAATGGGCTGCCGGCAACAGAGGTGGAGGCGGATACAAAAGGGTCTTTCAAGAGACTTTTGGATAGGTACATGGAGCTTAGAAAAATAGAGGGCTATGGATAAGCCCAGTAATTTCTAAGGTTGGGACATGTTCGGCACAACTTTGTGGGCCGAAGGGCCTGTATTGTGCTGTAGGCTCTCTATGTTTCTATGTATCTATGTCTTTTTGGAGCGAAGAAGGATGAGAGATGACATGACAAGGTGCATAAGAATACGAAGAGAATGGAAGGAGTTAGTAAGGAAGTTGAGAAGCAGGACCTCAAGGGTAGTAACCTTGGGATTGCTGCCTGTGTCATGCGACAGTGAGGATAGGAATAGAGTGAGATGGCAGATAAATACGTGGCTGAAGAATGTATAAAGGTAATGTCACAATTGTAATGGGGGACTTCCATACGCAAGAGGATTGGGAAAATCAGGTTGGTGTCAAATTGCAAGAGAGGGAATTTGTTGAATGCCTACAAGCTGGTGGTTGACCCTACTCAGGGAAACGCTATCTTTGTGGGTGTTGTGTAACAACCCAGATTTTATTAGGGAGTTTCATGTCAAGGAACCCTTAGGAGACAGTGATCATGATATGATTCAATTAATACTGCAATTTGAGAGGGACAAGTATAAGTCATGAGAAGCGGAATAGCTATGTCCCACAGAAGAAGTTCCCTAGTGGCAGGGGTGGGCAACCATGGCTGACAAGGAAGTTAAGGATTACATAAAGGCCAAGGAAGGACATATAATGCAGCAGAAGTGAGTGGGAAGTTGGATGATTGGGAAGTTTTTAAGATCCAACAATAGACAACTAAAAAAGCTATAAGATGGGAAAAAATGAACTATGAGGGCAAACTAGCCAATAATATAAAGCAGGATACCAAAAGTTTTTTTCAGTTTTATGAAGAGTAAAAGGGAGGTGAGAGTTGATATTGGACCACTGGAAAATAGTGAGGTAGTAATGGGGGCCAAAGAAATGGCAGATGAACCTAAGAAGTATTTTGCATCAGTCTTCTCTGTGGAAGACACTAGCAGTGTGCCAGAGGTCAGTGAGTGTCAGGGGGCAGGAGCGAGTGCCACGACGTCCTGTTAAAGGGTTTCGGCCTGAAATGTCAACTGTACCCTTTTCCTACATGCTGCCTGGCCTGCTGAGTTCCTCCAGCATCTGTAGATTTTCTCTTGTTTGTGAGTGAGTACCAACCCTGATTACAAAGGAAAAAGTGCTAGGCAAACTAGAAGATCTTAAATTGGATACCAGATGGACTATAATCCCAGAGTTTTGAAAGAGGTTGCTGAAGTGTTAACAGAAGCATTGGTTATGATCTTTCATGAATCACTTGATTCTGGCATGGTTCTGGAGGACTGGAAAATTGCAAATGTCACTCCACTCTTTAAGAAGGGAGGAAGGCAAAATAAAGGAAATTATAGGTGTGTTAGCCTAACCTCAGTGGCTGGAAGTGTTGGAGTCCATTATTAAGGATGAGGTTTCAGGGTTCTTGAAGACTAATGATGAAATAAGTCAAAGTCAGCATGGTTTCTGTAAAGGGAAATCTTACCTGATAAATCTGTTAAGAGTTCTTTGAGGAAATAACAAGCAGGGTGGACAAAGGAGAGGCAGTGGATGTCATTTACTTGGATTTTCAAAGGCATTTGGTAAGGTGCCACACATGAGGCTGCTTAAAATAATAAAATCCTGTGGTGTTACAGAAAAGTTACTGGCATAGATAGAGGAATAGTTGACAGGCAGGAGGCAGTGAGTAGGAATAAAGGGGGTCTTTTCTGTTTGGCTGCCAGTGACTAGTGGTGTTCCTCAGGAGTCAGTATTGGGACTGCTACTTTTCATATTGTTTGTCAATGATTTAAATAATTGAATTGATGGCTTTGCGGCAAAGTTTGCAAATGATAACAAGATAGGAGGAGGGGTAGGTAGTGCTGAGGAAGCACTGCAATTGCAGCAGGACTTGGACAAATTGGAAGAATGGGAAAAACAGTAGCAGATGTACTACAGTGTTGAGAAATGTGTGATGATGCATTTTGGTAAAAGGAACAATAGTGTGGACTATTATCTAAGTGGGGAGAGGGTTCAAACAGCAGAGGTGCAAAGGGTCTTAGCAGAGCTTGTGCAAGACTCCCAGAAGGTTAATTTCCAGGTTCAGTCTGCGGTAACGAAGGCAAATGCAATGTTGCCATTCATTTCAAGGGGAATAGAATATAAAAACAAGGAGATTATGCTGAGGCTTTATAAGACAGTGGTCAGGCTACACTTGCAGTATTGTTATCAGTTTTAGGCCCCATATCTCGGAAGGGATGTGCTGTCATTGGACAGAATCCAGAGGAGGTTCATAAGGATGATTCCGGGAATGAAGGAGTTAACACATGAGGAATGTTTAGCAACTTTAGGCGTATAGTCACTGGAATTTAGAAGAATGCCGGGGGGTGGGGTGGTGGTCACATTGAGTCCCACCGAATGTTGAAAAGGACTAGATAATATGTAGAGAGAATGTTTCCTCAAAATTTCAGGGCGACCCTTCAGATCAGAGGTAAGGAGGAATATTTTTAGCCAGAGAGAAGTGAATCTGTGGAATGCCCTGCCACAGACTGCAGTAACGCCAGGACTGTGGATATACTTAAAGTGAAAATTGATAGTTTCCTAATTAGTCAGGGCATCAAAGTTTATGACCAGAAGGCAGGTGTAAGAGGTTCGGTGGGATCCAGGATCAGCTATGATGGGATGGCAGAGCAGACTCAATGGGCTGAATGGCCTAACTCTGCTCCTATGTCTTATGGTCTTAAGGTCTTATGATAAGAGGCTTAAGTAGAGTGGACAACCAAAGCCTTTTTCCCAGGGCTCTAACGGCTAACATGGAACAGCAATTTTATGGTGACTGGAGAAAAGTATAGGGGGGATTTTAAAGATAATCTTTTTTTACAGAAAGAGTAGCAGGTGCATGGAATGTGCTGCCAGGTGTGATTGTAGAAGCAGATACATTCGGGAGTTAAAACAAGTTATCATTGATCTTGAGAGATTACCTAAAAAGGAGTAGGAACGCAGAGCCTCAGGCTGCAGCAGAAGGCAAGGCTTCATTGTAACCTGTTTGATGTCATGAGCTCCTTACAAAGGGGAAACTTGGAGAGAGTTATCAGACCTCCATGTGCACCAAGGTGGATTTAGAAAATCTATATAATCTCCCAGAGGCTGAAAGCTTGTCTCCAATTTGACAATCTTCCCCAAAATATCAAATAAACTGGAGCCCGATTTTAAAAAATCTCTTCTAATTTCAAAGTATTGTGCTTCTTGTTCTCCTGCATTTCACTTGTGTTCTAAACCCTCTAAGATCTCTGTCCTCCTTCATTTCTGGCACTTTGCATTGCATCAAACATCGGTGGCCATGCCTTAAGTGTCCATGCTCAGAGCTTTGGAATTCCCTTGTTAATCCTCTCCATTTCTCTCCATTCCTGTTTAAGATAATCTCTGAAAATCTACCCAACTTGTGATCTCTACCATTTATTGAGACAAGGCTAGTCGGTGCATGAGCAACCCAGCTCCATATGGATTCTCCTCTTGACCTAGCAATATGCCAGTGTTCTGGTTGCCTCATTATGGGAATGATGTGGATGCATTAGAAAGGATGCAGCGGTGATTTACCAGACTGCTGCCTGAATTAGAGAGCATGTCTTACGAGGATAGGTTGAGCAAGCTATGGCTTTGCTCATTGGATTGAAGGGCACGTGGCCAAGTGGTTAAGGCATTGGACTAGCTACCCGAAGGTCGTGAGTTCGAGCCCCAGCTAAGGGAACGTGTTGTGTCCTTGAGCAAGGCACTTAATCACACATTGCTCTGCGACGACACTGGTGCCGAGCTGTATGAGTCCTAATGCCCTTCCCTTGGACAACATTGGTGTCGTGGGGAGAGGAGACTTGCAGCATGGGCAACTGCTGGTCTTCCATGCAACCTTGCCCAGGCCTGCGCCCTGGAGAGTGAAGACGTTCCAGGCGCAGATCCATGGTCTCGCAAGACTAACGGATGAAGGAGGGTAAGAGGAGACTAGACAGAGGTGTATACGATGATAAGAGGCACACATAGAGTGAGCAGCCAAAGGCTTTTTCCCAGGGCAGAAATGGATAATACAAGGGCGCATAACTTTAAGGAGTTCAGAGGAATGCTCTGAGGTAGGGTTTTTACACAGAGCGTGGCATGGAATGTGCTACTAGGGAAAGAGGTAGATGCAGATAAACTAGGGTCACCTAAGAGACTCAGATAGGCACATGAATGAATGAAAAAAGAAGGGCTATGTGGGAGGGATGGGTTAGATTGATTTTGGAGCATACTAATGGTCTGTTTCTCCATTAATACTAGATTCAAACCCTGTATTTATTAGCACTAGACTGAGTTCCAGGAAACCCCTGTCAAACAGCACTGCTGGAGGTACCTTCACCAGACGATCTGCGGCGGTTCAAGAAGGCACTTCACCACCACCTTCTCGGGATGGGCAAGAAATGCAGGCCTTCCCACAAATGCCACGAGCATAAAAATCGCTGGAATATTGGAGAAAATCTCCACGTTTTTTTCAGGAGTTCCAGGAAAAGGCTGCAAGTGTGCATTCAGTTTATGTTCCAAACAGAAGCTGATCAGATAGGATTTATTTAATTACTTAAAGGCTTTGACAGGCAGTGGATGAGGTTACAGCATGACATTTAGACTCCTGATTGTACCGAAGGTCTATTGAGGGATGGCTGGGTGTTCTGGTTAGTCCAAGGGTATGGAGGCAGCTTAGGGGATAAGGGTCAAGCTGCTCCCATGAATCCCACTGTTCCATTCCAAATTTCTAGTTACACACGATATTCGGGTTGTCTTTCCTGTAGGTCTTATATCTGCAAAGTCTCTTGTCAAAAATTACTTCGCAGCTGTTGGGGACATCAGGAGGTTGAACGTACCTGAAGTGAGAGGAAGGGAGACACTGGGTTAGTGATCACACTCACACATGTGTTGTAATGCTGCAAGTATTTATAGAGTCATAGAAAATCATAGAGCACTATAGAACAGAAACAGGCCCTTCGGCCCATCTAGTCAGTGCCAAACGGTTATCTGCCTAGTCCAATTGATCTACACCTGGACCATAGCTCTCCACACCCCTCCTATCCATGTACTTACTAAAAATTTCTCATAAATTTCGAAGTAGATCATTTCCACTTGCAGCTTGTTCCACACTCTTATCATGCTCTAAGTGGAGAAGATCCCCCTCAGGTTCCCCTTAAACTATTTCACTTTTCACACTTAATATACAGCATGATGCCTAGTTTAAGTCTCACTCAATCTTAGTGGAAAAAGCCGAATTGCATTTACACTCCCCCCCCACCATAATTTTTTATTCCTCTGTCGAATCTCCTTTCCTTCTCTTATGCGCTACGAAATAAAGTCAGAGCAAATTGCCCTGCTCCCGTTCAAAACAAAGGCATGACCTCTCCTTTCGTTTGCTTTTTCTGGATCTGAGTGTCACTTTGGCATGTCTCTGCCCCCCTTATCAATACTTATCAGTGACCATAGAAAGCATTCTATCTGGATGCGTAAAGGATTGGTATGGTATCTGCTCTTGACGTGACTGCTAGAAACTGCATGTGGTTTGGACTCAGCTCAGCACTTCACAGGAATCGACCTCCCATCTATGGACGCTGTCCACACTTCTCACTGGCTCAGTGTAGCAGCCAGCATAATCAAACACCCCACACACCCTGGACTTTCTCTCTTCTCCTCTCTCCCACTGGGCAGGAGATACAAAAGTCTGAAAGCACATACCACCAGGCTCAAGGATAGCTTCTATTCTACTGTTATCGGACTTTTGAAAGGACGTCTTGTACAATAAGATGAATTCTTGACCTCACAATCTACCTCATCATGATCTTGCATTTTATCGTCTACCTGCACTGGCTCTGGTAGCTTTACACTTCATCCTGCATAGTTATTGTTTTACCTTGATCTACCTCAATAATCTCTATGACCAATATGCAAGGCAATTTTTTCACTGTATCTTAGTACTTGTGACAATAATAAACCAGTACCAATACTTAATCCAAGGTCACAACTTATTGCCTTTAAGAAGATGGAATGACCTGTTGCAGCCCTTTTAGTGAAGGTTCTGCCACTGTGAATTGGACGTGGAAGTCCATGATTCAGACCCAGCAGCAGTGAATGTTTAGGTGAGTGACAGAATCTGGCAGGAGTTGACAGGAGCATGGAGAACACTAAGTAGAATGAGTACAGGTTACTCTACATCTGATTTCTGAATGGACACTGAACACACGAACACTACTACCTCACTGCATTTGAATTTCTGGTTTTGGACTACTTATTTAACTTAAGTATTATTTATGCTCTTCAGGATTCCTCAAAATTCTTGGCTCCTCCATGAATCAGCGTTCTCCAGCGGTTTCTGTCACAAGCCAGCTGCTGCCACTCATTGACTTCAATATTTGCCTGAGAGAGCTGCTGCTTAAGTTGGTCTTTGTGCCTCTTGCGCGGGGCACCACGATCTCTCTTGTCCTGAGAGAGTTCTCTGTGGAGTACTGCTTTTGGTGACCTGGTCATCACGTAGTCATCGCGTGGTCACATAAATCTATATATGTATACACTTATTGTAATTCACAGTTGAAACTTAACTAATTTCACAACATATGCCAGTGATAGTAAATCTGATTCTGATTCAAGAATCTGATATTAGTGGGAGAGAGGCCGACCTTGAACCCAATGTTACGTTCTTTCAGATTCTTTTGTATCTTCTGCCTGATGGGAGGGAGAAGAAGAGAGAATGTCCAGGGATGGGAGTGGTCTTTGATTATTGTGGCTGTTGTACTCAGACAGTGACAAGTATAGAGAGAGTCCATAGAGAGGAGGCTGGCTTCCATAATGCGCTGAGTGGTGTTCACAATTCTCCGCACTCTCTTGCGGTCGCGTACAGAACAGTTGCCATGCCAAGCTAGGGTCCTCTCTATGGCACATTGGTAAAAAGAATTGCACACATGACTCCCGTGCTGTCCCATATTTTCTCCACATTTCCTTCAACAAAAAGGTTCAGGTTTGAAACTCCCGGTGTCGGGTAGGTACTATAGTGGTTTGAGTTTAGCAGCACATTCCAGGTTTACCCCAAACTACATTATAACATCCCTTTCAGTGACCTTGGTGGATGCTCCAATCTTAGGTGAAGTCTTGTGAGACAGCAGAACTAACTGCTGCACCACTGATTCCCTTATAGGCTATAGAAAGCCAAAACAAGCAAACAAACAACTTTATTTCGACCATTTGGGCAGGAGATTGTTTTGTGACCTAGTCAATGGGCTTCATCTCAAAGTAAGAAGTAACTTCCCTACTTTTAGTTTGCACTGATCTTTATTTTGTAGCTGAGTGTGTGGGGATCCCCAGGATTAAATTAATAGGGTTTACTGGCGATTCTGTGTCACTCAACCTTGTCACTTTGTGTTCAGTAGTGATTTGTTCTTTGTGGTCTCAGCTTGGGTTTAACTTTCCAGTTCCTTTTTGCCTTCTTGGTATCTTGGCTTTTTTTGGCGCTTCATGAACTGGGATAATGAAATGCATGTCACTATCTAGTTAGACTGTACTTATGTGGGCAGTGGGAAAATCATTCCTCTTGTTGCTTGGGATTCTGTGTCCCTGCCACTCTGATCTGGCCCACGTCTTCATTAACCAGGTCCAACACTTGCCTTTATTGGGATCTTCCTCCTCCTTACACAACGTTTATGGTTATGAATATGGGGTTATTTCTTATGTCTGGTGTCAGCGGCGGGGGGTGATGTTGTATTGTAGAGAATAAATGCTCAGGTGTAGGGACTACAAGTCTTTTAAACTTGACAGGTATCATGCACACAAAATTAAAAATGCCAATTAAATGTAAAACAATTCTAGGTTTTAAAGGACATGGAAATTTCAAATTAATAGGACCTGCATTCTTGTCCTAAGGAGTCAGACGTGTGCGACTTACTCTGTGCAGCATATCGCAGTGACCTTCCCACAGTAGCAGGAGTAGCAATCATCACCCTTCCACATGGAACCAATGCTGTGCGAAATTCCTTTTTCCAAACATTCTGCAAACAAGAAATCTCACTGTCAGACACCACTGGCAAAATCAGAGCCTGTCTCAGATCAGGATGGTTGATCGAGTTTCAGTCGTAGGATCATAAAGCTAAATAGCTTAGAAACAGGCTCTTTGGCTCAGCATAAACACTAGAGATTCTGCAGATACTGGACATATTGAGCAACACACACAAAGTGCTGGAGAAAGTCAGCCAACCCTGGACGTTCTCTCTTCTCCTCTCTCCCATTTAAAAGACTTGCAGAAGCTACTATTATGTTTTGTAACTTTAGAAACTAATTGAAAGAAAGCCCAGGAACTTGCGTATTAAGTTTTTGTTTCTTCAATAAGGCGCTCACATATGACTTGGTGCCATAATGACGTATGCCATTCACGTGCTTCTTACATATGAACTGTGTTTACACAGTTCATTCTTACATAATGAACTGTGTAAACAAAGAAAGCTCAGTCAAACAATATATTCACAATATTCCTCAACTATTACTGAAAATATTAAATATGCTCCAGTCCTCCTTGCTTAGCTATAAATTCCAACTCTATATAGAATGCAGCTCAACTCAAATATGCAATATGTTTCTCTCTCGTCATCTATATACACAGTCTACCGTATAATACAACTACTATATATACTGTACATCCACAGCATAGTAAATTTTAAATTGTCCCATTCAGGCCTAGAGATTTAATCGCTGTGGAGGTTTTCTTACTCTTGTGGGATAACATCTTTCCTGACAGGGGGGTCACTCTACTTGGCAGGTGAGACTTGTGGTGGTAAAACAATCTCAGGTTCTGCGGCCTCCTCCATGGTGGTTGAAAGAGTTGACTCTGGGACTGCAGGAAGTGGTTCCGGACACCTTTCTTCTCCAACATTTGATTCTGCTCTCCACAATTGATCGATGTGATGACATCAGATACAATCTCCATTGTGTATGAGAGTGGTCCAGTTTTTTCTGTCCTTAATCTTTCCAAGTACCCACTTTTGATCGGCTCTGCAGTCCGTCACCAGGACTGCTTGTCCAGGAGTGAAACAGCAAACCTCCTTGTTTGCGAAGCCCATGATTTGCCTCAGCTGTTTGTCTGCATACTCCTTCCGAGAGTGGGTTTGAGTAGACCCACGTGTGAGCATAAGGGATGACCCAGGAACAGCATAGCTGCTGAGTTGTCTGTGGAGTGTGCCGCATTGCAATACAGAAGGAGGGAACTGGCGAGCTCCTGATTCAGCGTCAGGTTTGTGCGTTCTGCCGACGTTGCTGGCAGCGTGTTCTTTAGACTGTGGACAACCCTTTCTGCCAAGTCACTGACTAAGTGTTCTGAAATACCAGTCCTTGAGAACAGCCTTCTCAACATATGAACTGTGTGCAAGGCTGTAGTGGAGGCCACTGGGAACACTTCTGCCAGTTTGTAGCTGCATCCACTACTACCAAGAAATTTGTGCCCATAAATGGCCTGGCAAAATCCGCACGAATCCTCTGCCAGGGCAATGTAGGCCATTACCAGGGCTGGGGAGCTGATGGCAACTTCTGGACGTGCTGACATCCTGAACAGTGCATGGTAAACTGCTCAATCTGCCGATCTATCTCTGGAAACCAGGCGAAGCTTTGAACCAATGCTTTCATTCTGACCATGCCAATGTGACCTGCATGCAGCTCCTTCATCACTTCAGCTCTCAGCTTGGATGGTGCAACAACTCTCAGTCCCCACATAAGGCAACCCCTGTCAGGGGCAAGTTCCTCCTGATGCTGGTAACAATGGGGAATTGGATATTTTTCTGCACCTTTTGGCTGGCCATGCAGACCTGAGACAGAGTAGGGTCTTTTCTGGTTTCCCTTTGGACCATCTCCACTGTAATCGGGAGACATTCGGTTTGCGTTAGGGAGAATATGACAAGAAGGGTGTTTCCTTATGTCAAGTTTTCAGGTATTTCATTTGCCAAGGGTAAACAGGATAATCTATCAGCATTTCCACTAATTAGTTATCCTCTTGAATGTGATCCTGCAATTGCGCCCTCCAAGAAACAGAGCCTATCCCTGCATTAGTGCGGCTGTCAGTGAACCATCTTTCTGTGGATTGAAGATGAACACTAGTGGTTGATGTTCAGTAACAAGGATAAACCCTCTCCCATACAGGTACTGGTTAAAACATTTTACACTCCAAACCAGACTCAAGGTCTATCGGTCAATCTGTGTGTATTTTTTCTCTTCAGTGGTAAGAGAGCATAATTCAAAGGCTACGGGGTGTTCACTTCGATCACTCGTAATGTGACATGACTGCACCCTTACCATTCGGGGAGGCAAAGCAGGCAAGCTTCACTAGATGATGTGGATCACAATGTGTGAGTACAGTGTCTGACATCACTATTTCTTTTGACTTTTGGAAAGCCAATTCACACTTTCTGCACTTCCATTTTTTCCCAATCTGTATTAATGAGTTTAAGGGTGGAGCACAGTAGCAAGCTTTGGAAGGAATTGTTAGAGTTATTGACAAATCCTTAGAAAGGACCACACATCTTTTAGCCTTCAGGCATCCACCAATGCTTGAATTTTCTCAGCACACTTGCGTAATGCTTGCGCGGCAATAGTACGACCAGAGGAGCTAAGGTGGTACCGGAGGGCGACTTCTTCGAGCTCACCTGCAAGACAGCTTAAATTCTTCTCTTTAATGTCTCTTTTTTTCCTTTTCAGGGTGGCTGAGGTCCTGTCGGAGTCCGTGGTCTACAGCTGCACTCAAACTGCGGCTCCATACGGCGGTAAGTTTCTGCTTCTGGAGCTTGCCGAGTCTCTTAGCATTCTTCGATTTCTCCAGGAATGGCCTGGAAGACAGGCACCTTTGGGGCCTTCGTGATGCTGCCTTGGGCGGCCTCTGCGGATGACTTAATTCCTTGCCAACTGGAACATTGTGGAGATCATGACATCAAGACAGCAGGTGCAGCTGTTGGAGACCTCTGCACTCAGGGGATCACTTTCTAGAGTCCGCTGAGCTCGAATAATCTTCGCTTCAGATTATAATATCAAAACAGCGATCTGTTGGTCTCTCTCTTGCTGTGGAAAGGGGACACCTCTCTATCCCTTGTTAGTGAGAGAGAGAGCATGTGGCATATGAAAGTGCTGGGTTATGGACTGCAGTTTTTGTTGTACTGCAGATCATGGTCTCTGTCTGGGGGCTTTCCTACTGCTCGCTTGGTGGGTTGTGGGTGCAGACTTTTGCCATTCATGTGCTTTTTACAAGTAACCCAAAAAGAGAATGCTTAATCAAACAATCGATTTACTATATTACTGAAAAATTAAATAAACTACAGATACAAATTCCTTTAAGACCATAAGACATAGGAGCAGAATTAGGCCATTCAGCCCATTTCATCATGGCTGATTCTGGATTCCACTCAACCATATACACTTGTCTTTTTTTTTATTAAGTGCAATCATGAACAATAGCCAGATCAGAAATGCTGATCAAGTCAACTAGTTCCCAAAGAGAACTCTGAGAGGCCAATCAGATGGTTCACTGCTGCTCAGCGATAGAACACAAAAAATCATATGTACAATTAAGAAACATTAAAAAATAGTAGAAATACTGGAGTCATGACGATCATGATGAAGTCTGCTGGAGAGAGACATTTATACACGTGCTGTCCTCCATAATTCAAAGAGATTGAAGGATAAGGTTGCAGGGTAACAAAACATGGCAGGAGCACTTGGAACTAAAAACTAATCCCTACTGGGAGAAAACAGTTCTTTCCGCACTGTTCTCCAGCAGTTTAAGGACTAAGTCCAGCCGGAACAAAACTCACAAGTGCTCCTGAAAGTCAGGTATTAACCCTACCCACCAACAACCAAGCATTGCCATCCTGATCCCCTTCATGATAGCTATGGAGAAGCATGTGACTTCCCTCCCAGAGATGATAGGTGTTTATGTACTCGACCCTTGAAGGCTTGGACCCCATCGTTGCCATAACCTTTGATGCCCTGACCAATCAGGAAATTATCAATTTTCACTTTAAATATACCCATGATCTCGGCCTCTACAGCTGACTGTGGCAGAACATTCTACAGATTCACTATGCTCTGGCTAAAAAAATTCCTCACTACCTCTGTTCTAAATGGTTGCCCCTCAATTTTGAGGCTGTGCCCTCTAGTTCTGGACACCACCACCACAGGAAACATCTTCTCCACATCCACCTAATCTAGTCCTTTCAACATTTGGTAGGTTTCAATGAGATCCCCCTGTTTTCTTCTAAACTGCAGTGAGTACAGGCCTAAAGCTGCCAAGCACTCCTCATATGTTAAACCCTTCAGTCCCAGAATCATCCTTGTGAACCTCCTCTGGACTCCTCCAATGACAACACATCGTTTCTAAGATATGTGGCCCAAAACTGTCGACAATACTCCAATACTAATGTCTTATAAGATCTCAGCATTATCTCCTTGTTTTTATATTCTATTCCCCTTGAAATGAATGCCATTTTCCTTCTTTACCACAGACTTAACCTGTGAATTAAGCATCTGGGAGTCTTGCACAAGGACTCCTAAGTTCCTTTGCATCTCTGATGTTTGAATTTTCTCTTCATTTAGATAATAGTCTGCACTTTTGTTCCTTTTACCAAAATGCAGTATCGTACATTTCCCAACACTGTAGTCCATCTGCCCCTGTTTTGCTAATTCTTCCAATTTGTCTAAGTCCTTCTGCAAATGCATTGCTTCTTCAGCACTCTGTACCTCTCCACCCATCTTTATATCATCTGCAAACCTTGCCACAGAGCCATCAATTCCATTATCTAATCATTGACAAACAATGTGAAAAGTAGTGGTCCCAATACTGACCGCTGAGGAATACCACTAGTCACTGGCAGTCAACCAGAAAAGGCCCCCTTTATTCCCACACGCTGCCTTCTGCCTGTAGCCATTCCTCTGTCTATGCCAGTATCATTCCACGGGATTTTATCTTGTTAAGCAGCCTCAAGAGTGGCACCTTTTCAACTGCCTTCTAAAATCCAAGTAAATGACATCCACTGCCTCTCCTTTGTCCACCCTGCTTGTTACTTCCTCAAAGAACTCTGATTTGTCAGGCAAGATTTCCCTTTACAGAAACTATGCTAACTCTGACTTATTTTATCATCAGTCTTCAATTACCCTGAAACCTCATCCTTAATAATGGACTCCAACAATATCCCAACCATTGAGGTCAATGGTTGAGGAAAATTTGCTTTCTTTTGCCTTCCTCCCTTGTTAAAGAGTGGAGTGACATTAGCAATTTTCTAGTCCTCTGGAACTATGCCAGTGTCAAATGATTCTTGAAAGATCATAAACAATGCATCTTATCAATGCAGCCATTAAGCAAGAACCACCTGGCTCAAAGATCACCAGCTTCTATAACCACTGTTATCAGACTCTTAAATATACCTCTTGTATGATAAATTGGATCCTTGACCTCACAATCTGCCTTGTTATGGTCTTGATCTTTATTATTTACCTGTTTTACACTTTATCGGTAGGTTTACACTTCTTTCTGCATTGTTATAGTGTTACCTTATTCTAGCTAAATGAACTGTGTAATGATTTGATCTGTATAAAACCATATGCAAGACAAGCATTTCACTGTATCTTGCTACATGTGACAGTAAGATTAGATTCCACTTTATTGTCATTGTGCCGAGTACAGATACAAAGCCAATGAAATGCAATTAGCATCTGACCAGAAGTGCAAAAGAATAGTGTTATTTACAAAATAACTGCGAATAAAAAGTAAATGCTACAGCACACAAATATAAAAGTACTGAGACAGTACAATATGGGTGCAATACTGCTTAGCGCTGTGATGTGAGGTTCAGCAGTGTCACAGCCTCAGGGAAGAAGCTCTTCCTGTGCCTGCTGATGTGGGAGCGGAGGCTCCTGTAGCACCTACCGGATGAGTGGAGAGTAAAAAGTCCATGGTTAGGGTGAGATGCATCCTTGATAATGCTTCTCGCCCTTCCCAGGCAGCGCTTATGGTAGATATTCTCAATGGTAGGCAATTGGGTGCCGATAATCCGCTGGGCAGTTTTCATTACCTGCTGGAGTGCTTTACGGTCTGATACGGGACAATTGCCATACCACACTGAGATGCAGTTAGTGAGTATGCTCTCAATGATACAGCGGTAAAAGTCTGTTAGTATCCTGGGACAGAGGTAAGCTTTCTTGATGATCCGCAGGAAATAAAGGCACTATTGCGCATTTTTGACCAGGACGGAGGAGTTCAGGGACCAAGTGAGATCATCGGAAATGTGGACACCAAGGAATTTGAAGCTTGATACATGCTCCACTACAGCTCCGTTGATGTAGATGGGGATGTGAGTGTGGCTCCTGGCATGCCTGAAGTCCACAATGATCTCCTTGGTCTTCTGGGTGTTGAGGGCCAGGTTGTTATAATAAACCAACAACTAATACAGGCAGCATCTATGGAGGGGAATAAACAGTCAACATTTCAGACCAAATCCTGATGAAAGGTCTTGCATATCCAAGTCGGCTATTTATTCCCCTCTATAGAAGCTGCCTGAGCTGCTGAGTTCCTTCAGAAATTTGTGTGTGTTGCTCTTCAGCTCACTGATTTCATGTCATCCCACAGGCACCCATTTACACTCATCCTAAAATAAACCTCATTTTCTTCTCTCCACACTCCCATCACCTCCCCCAGATTCTTCCACTCGTCTATGTCTAAGATTCAGGATTGTTTATTGTCATTCTTCTGTACGTCAGTGTGAAGGAACGTGAAATGATTGTCACTCTGGTTCTGATGCAGCATTAAAAAACATTGTAAGGGTAAAGAATACAATAACAAAAGCACAATAAAAATAAATACTCTGTACTTCAAGCAACTTGGATACATGCACTCAGCAGTCTTTTCATTACGGTACACATGTACAATGGCTTTTTAATGGAAATAGTTAATCAGTAAAACATATGGCAGCAACTCAGTGCATAAAATCATGCACACATAGTCAAGAGGTTCAACTGTTGCTCAGAGCAAACATCAGAATGGGGAAGAAATGTGTTCTAAGTGATTTTGACCGTGGAATGGTTGTGGTGCCAGACAAGGTGGTTTGACTATCTCAGCCACTGCTGATCTTCTGGGATTTTCATGCATTACAGTCTCTATAGTTCACAGAGAAAGGTGCTAAATCAAAAAAAAATCAATTGAGTGGCAGTCTGTGGGCAAAAATGCCCTGATAATGAGAGAGGTCAGAGGAGAATGGCCAGACTGGTTCAAGCTGACAGGAAGGCGACAGTAAGGCAACCATGCGTTACAACAGTGGGGGGGCAGAAAAGCCTCTCTGCACACCCAACACATTGAACCTTTATGTGTACAGCAGCAGAAGACCAAGAGGTGCCTAATAAAGTGGCCACTGAGTGTAGGCATCTGAAGTTGCTGCTGAGGTGCTGCTGCACTCTAGTGCCTTGATTGGGTACTGTCCTGGGCTCAGAATCAACAGTAACTCCTGAAGGATCTCAGCTGTTTATTCCCTTCCATTGATGTTATCTGAGCTGCTAATTTCCTCCAGCAGTTTGTGTTTGTTATTCAAAGTTTCCAGCATTTGTAGAATCCCTTGTGTCCATCTGCACTCAGACTGCCCATCAGAGCGAGAAATGATATTTGGCATCAGAAAGGATTATTCTGCCATGACCGAGTGCTTCCTGTAATTTCCATTTCCCTTCAAATCTCCAGCCTTTGCTTGTTTCTCTTTTGATCTGTACTCCTAGGTGTGAGCAGCCTGGAAAGGGCTCGATAAACCAACAGTGAGCAGGGAGATAACCAGTGCACCCGAGGCCAAGGACTGGCTGTGCAACAGAATGGAACTTGCACACTTGGAGAACATGGGCGATAGTCTTGTCTGCATTGCAGACACCCCGAAGCAGCATCTAGTGTGACTGAGACTGGTTGGACATTAAGGAGCTATCTGGGAGTGTGTATTCTGCCCAACATCCAAGTAAAGTCTTACTGCTTGTTTGAAATTCCTGGCAGTGGGATATTTTGCCCAATGGCTTGATAGTCGACTAGGATGTCCATCCCACAAGATCCATTGCATCCTTATCCCACTATGCCTCCAGGAATTTCAATGCTTAGTGGACGTGCCCAAAGGGTATTTTTTCCACAAAGGGCAGGTGGTATGACATAGACAGGATGAGTGGCACATTCTGATGTCACGAGGCAGGGTCTATCCTTCACAGCAAGGGGCTCACTCAGTATGTCATCCACGCACAGTGAGAGATTCAACTACACAAGAAGGTGGAATTCAGGATGAAGGGAACATCTGCTTTATTACCTCCCCACTCCTTCCTACCCCTTCTCCAGTACTTTGAAAATTTCATCCCTGCAGACTTGATCCCAGATCTCCAGATGAACCAAAAGTTGGCTGGAGTCACTGCCTTGGTCTACAAGCAGGGTTTTGGTCACAGCAAGACCAAAATGAATCTCAGGGTGGTACATGGTGACAGATACATACTTCAATAATAAATTTACTTTGGACTTTGAACTTCAAACTTTTAGAGCTCCTTGCACCCAATGATCATCAAGAGGGAACAGCGCCCTCCCTCACAACTTCAGTTTCTGTTTCATGTTGGCTATCTTCTCCATCCAATTCACATTGCAAATCCCAGGACCGTCAGGTAACTGGACCTGATAGTGAAGGTGAGTCTTCAGTGGCTGAACAGGAGCACAGAATGAAGAGGGAACAAAAATAAATGTCTTCATACCAGAGAGTCCTGAATCTCCGGGACTGTCTGCATAAGGGAGAAGGTCACAGAATGTGCTGAAGACAAAAAGTGATATGTTTTTCAGTACTTAGGTAATCAAGAGATACAGAGCAAATGCAGGAATGTGGCACTGAGGTAAATGATCAGCTATGATATGAATGCTGATTGTTTGGGTCCTGTTTCTTCACTGGTTCTGTTTCTTCATTCATTGGGATGTGGGTATCTCCGGCAATTTCAGCATTCATTGCCCATTACTAATGAATCATGATGCAACTTTTTAAGATCTGTGTGGTAATGGAACTCACGAAGTTCCACCAAACAATGATGCAAGACACATAGTATATTTTCAAGTCAAGGTTACGTGCAATTTGAGGTGGTTCACTTCCCTTGCACCAACTGTCCTTGAATTCCTAAGTGGCAAATGTAATTTTACGTTGCAGAGAAGGTGTTGGGAGGAACTGATAGGACAAAGGAAATATCTTTGATAGGATGGAACCAAATGACCCAATGTAGCAGATAGAGGCAGTTTTGTTTTCTGTATTATGGGTGGCTGATTGCAGGGGTGTGGGACACTCCAGGAGGTCAGGTTGCACCAATGGAGAGATAATTCATGCCCTGTACACAGCCTCTGACTGTTCTTGTTCCATGCACTGTTTATTGGGGGCTTCAGCTAAGTTTCTTATCAGTGTTGTCCTTCAGGATGTCCATGGTTTTGTGGCAAGGTGAGGTGGCTAGACCTGGTGTTGAAGATAGCCATCGCCTGGCATATTTGTAACGTACCACATTCGCCCATGACTGCATGTTCGTCAGACTTTCTTCACTGTGATGGAATTGTGCAGTCATCAGCATAGCAGATTCTGCAGATGCTGGAAATGCAGAGCAATTTGCACAGAGTGCTGGAGGAACTCAGTAGGTCAGGCAGCATCTAGTGGGGGTTCCCAACCTGGGATCCATGGACCCCTTGCTGAATGGTATTGGTCCTTGGCACTAAAAAGGTTCGGAAACCCTGAGAGTGGAATGAACAGTCAATACTTCGGGCCCAGACCCTTCATCAGGTTTGTAAGGAAGAGGAATAAGGAGGTGAGGGGAGGGGAAGGAGTAACGCCGGCACTAATATCATATGTGCACAACAAGGTCTAACAGTTATTTAACTACTCACAGATAATGTTTTTGATCTTTACTAAATGTTGTCCAACATATCAGAGTAAAACCCCATACCCTCCTCAGAATAGGATGGTGGGATCATTTGTATCCACTTGAGAGGGATAACAAGGTTCTGTCTTAAGATCCCATTTGGAAGAGGCAAGTTCTGAGACTCTGGACTCCCTCAGTACCATACTAGAAATAATGTTCAAGTTTATGCTGACATGACAGTGTTGTACTGAGGATTGCTGCCCTATGCACTGTGTCAGTCAGAAGTGATTCAAAACCCTTTTGTGCACTCTGGGTCAGTGATTTGAGTCCCACACAGGTTACTGAGGTCTGTACTGACACTGACACTGAAATGCCGTGGGCAGTGCCATCATTGAGCTGAAACTGACGACTAGTTGCCCTCCCAGGTGAACATCAAGAAGTTCCAGAGCAGTATGTCAAAGAAACGCTGGCGGCTGAAACCTGATGACCTCATGCTTCAATTGACATCATTTTTCTGATTAAAGTGAATCTGTTCATTATCACAGTGAAGATTGTTGAAGTTTGCTCTGCACATTTTAAGCAGCATTATTTCCTTTATTACAACAATGACAACAACTGAGAGATACCTCATTCATTAAAAAACTCCTTGGGATACCCAAAGACCATGATATAAATGCAAGGGTAATGGAGTGCGGTTGTTTGATGCTGGTGATAGTTTGGTGATAGCCTACCAGCTTTCTCACTCTCCTCCTCCCTCTTCCCTTCCCACTTTCACATTTTTTCTCTTTTGTTTGTCTTTCTTTTTTCCCTTCTTTTCTTTCTCTATGTCACGTTTTATCTATTCGTCTCTTTTTGTTCCTTTTATTCCCTTTCTCTTCCCTTTCTACTCTTTCTCTAGCTTTCTTGCTCTTTCTCTCCCTTTCTTGTTGCCCTCCTTTTTACACATGCACACGTGCACACACGTACACACACAATCAGGTTGTTGTACTTAAGATCTGCCTTCCTTTCTTTGGAGAACAGGTGGAAGAGAGGACATTGAAGGGGTTGGATATGTTGGAGTTTGACTTACCACTCCCAGTCTTCATCACAAACTTGCAATCACCGTGGCACAAATCAAAAGCCATCAGGAGCAGTGTGACACAGATAATGACTCTCTGCAAGAACACATGTAAGTTTTAATGTGTGACAAAATGAGACTATCTGTCACCTCCCATAACCTGCCTATGAAATCACTGTCAGCATCTTGCCCTGATGTGTCACAAGTTCAGCCCTGCCATAGTCCAAAGTCCAAAGACAGTGTAGATTCTGAGAGACGATAAGGCTATGTATGTAAACCAGCAGGAAGGATCACAAATTTCTACAAATGTACCAAGGAGAGGATTCTAACCGGTTGCATCATTGTCTGGTATGGAGGGGCAATTGCACAGGACTGGAAACAGCTGCAGAAAGTTGTAATCTCAGCAAGCTCCATCATGGGCACTAGCTTCCCAGCATCAAAACCTTCAGAAAGCAATTTCTCAAAAAGGCATCATCCATCACTAAGGATCCCCACCTCCCAGGACATGCCCTCTTCTCATTGCTACCAACAAGAAGGAGGAACCTGAAGACACACATTCAACGTTTCAGAAACATCTTCTTCCCCTCCACCATCAGATTTTTGAATGGGCAATGAATCAATAAACACTATCCCCACACTTTTTCATCTCTTTTGGCACTGCTTATTTAACTTAAGTTTTTAATATATACATCTTATTGTAGTTTATAGTTTTTTTGAAATTATTATGTACCATTGCCACAAAATAACACACTTCATAACATATGCCAGCAGTATAAACCTGATTCTGAGGATCTGGTTGTACTGCAGAGGGTACAGAGGAGATTTTCCAGGATATAACCTGGAGTAGAATATTTTGTGTAACAAGAGAGACCAGATAGGCTGGGTTTATTTTGTTTGGAGCATATGAGGCTGAAGGGGAACCTAACAGAGACGAACAAAATAAAAGAAATAGATATGGACCACAGAAAGAAACCTCATGTCACTGCATAAATATCTAAACCTATAGGACATAGGTTGCAGGTAAGGGGTGGAAGGTTTAAAAGGGATCTGTGGATGAATGTATTCCCCATGCATAGGGTGTTGGAATCTGGAAGGAACCACCTGAGTGGGTGGTGGAGGAGCAATTCTCACAGCATTTTGCAAGTATCAAGACAAGCACTTCAATCACCAAGGTAGAGTAGCTATGCATCAAGTGCTGGTAAAAGGGTTGGTATACCTGGAAAATGGATGCTTGGCATTGACATGATGGGTTGAAGGGCTGACTCTAATGAGGCATGTTATGCTCCCCTTTCCCTCCTGTCCAGGGATCTGAGGCAATGTTCAAAGCTCCAGTGCTGAAGTGGCTGAGTTCCTTCAAGCGCTTCAGGTGATTTGGTCCCTCGTGAGCAAGTGATTTTACTGCTGAGCTCACTGGAGCAGGGAGCAATTACACCCAACACTGAGGGAGACCATTTGGCCCCTTCCGCCCATTCTAACTCTCTGAGAGTGCTCCCACTCACCTTGCTCTTACCTCAGAGACCCACAGATCTTGGAAGCTAACCTCACAAAGAGGCCAGGCAGTCTCTGAAATCCGTTCTGTTACTCATGGCAGAATTTCATCTGAACTCCTTCCAGTTGTCTCAGTTACAAACCTACTAATACGCCAGGATGTGAGTATTGCTTTTAGTAATAGACAACTGTGCTGCTCCAAAGAGCACTATTTGAGGTTATTCTTACCCTTGGCCATTAGGCTCTATAATGAGTCAATCTATAGCCGGGGAAGTGATGACCCCCTCTCGCTAGACTGTTTGAGGTAACACTTTTTATTCTTTCTTACTTCTCTTCTAATATTTGTACATCTATTCACTTGTATGCTACTGTGACACTGTAATTTCCTTTGAGATCAGTAAAGTATCTATCTATCTAATTCTCCCAAACTGACATACTGAGCTGGAGCCTTCTGTTCCTTGTGGGAGAGCACTTTGCCCATCTTACCCTTTGCAGAAAGCACTGAAATGCTTTAATCCTAAATAGTGAGGATATTGTCCCATTGATCTGGTCTCACCAATCTGGACAGGAGCATTCATACAGCCCTTCAAATCTCCCATCAGTGACTACACATTAAGAATTAGGTGGAAATACAGACTGACCTGGGCCATTATCGGTGCTCTGGAGTCTTCGGCGAGGCAGTGAGATCACAGCCGGCTGTGCTAATCTCAGTGCTGGATCGGAGTCTCAGCCAATCTGCATGGATGACAAGTTGTCCAGGCGCAAGCTTGGCTATGCTTCTTCCAACTTAACAGAGCAACAGGGGAAGTTCCCTTCATCAGAACCCAGAGCACACTAGTTGCAACATGTGCATATTCAGAAAAAAGTTCCTGGTATCTACAGAAAAGGACAGAGATAGAGGCAGCTCTTGGTTACCCTTCTCAACCACTGGAAGAGAAAAAAAAAACATGCACTTTATATCACTCTTTGATACATTCCAAGGTACAGGTCAGCCAATGAAATGCTTCTTACTTGAGCTCACTGTTATAATGTAGACAAATGCTGAGATGGTTTGCACACGGTGCAGTCCCCCACCCCAAAATGATGGGAAATTAACAACTCTGTCACGTGCTGTTGGTTCAAGGACGTCTTGCGCAAGTCTCCAGAGAAGCATTGGCCTTGGGATCTATCACATTCTCTCGCAAAAACATTGGGCTGCATTTGACCCTGCACTTATAAGACAGTAGCGCTCTCTTACAACGTCTTGGGAGCATCAGCCTGGATTCTGGGCAAAAGGGGTGGTGTTTCACCCTGAGCAACGCACAAAAGTCTGGAGCAACTCAGCCGGTCAGGCGGTACCAATGGAAGGAAATGTAAGGTTAAGGTTTCAGGTCAAGACCTTTCATCTGAGGAAGCAGAGAGTCTGCAGAAGGACTGGGCAGCTGAGGATAATGGGCAAAGGAGTAGCAGATAGAATACAGTGTAGGAGAATGTAAGGTGATGCACTTTGGTAGAAGGAGTAAATGCATAGACTATTTTCTAAAATAGGAGACAATTCAGAAATCAGAATTGCAAAGGGACTTGAGAGTCCTCGTGTAAGATTCCTTAAAGGTTAACTCGCAGGTTGAATCAGTGATAAAGAAGGCAAATGCCATGTTAGCTTACATTTCAAAAGGACTGGAATATGAAAGCAAAGGAGTAAAGCTGAGGCTTTATAGGGCAGTGGTCAGACTGCACTTGAGAGTATCGTGAGCAGTTTTGGTCCCATTATCCAAGAAAAGATGTGCTGGCATTGGAGAGTGTCCAGAGGAAGATCACATGAATGATTCCAGGAATGAAAGGGTTAATGTACGACTTGCATTTGATGACTCTTGGCACGTACTTGCAGGAGTTTAGAGGAATGAGGGGGCAACCCATTGAATATTGAAAGGCATAGACAGAGTGGATGTAAAGAGGCTGTTTTCTGTAGTGGAGGAATCTAGGATTCGGAATAGAAAGACGTCACTTAGGACAGAGATGTGGAGGAATTTGAGAACTCATTGCCACAGGTGGCTGTGGAGCCAAGTTATTGGGTCTATTTAAAATGGAGGTTGATATGTTCTTGATTAGTCAAGGTGTCAAAGGTTATAGGGAGAAGGCAGGAGAATGGGATAACATATCAGCCACAATGGAATGCAGTACAGACTCAATGGGCTAAATGGCCTAATTCTGCTCCTATGTGTTATGGTCTTATCTGGACTGAAAGACAGAGGGGAGAAAGTCAGAATAATTAGCTGGTGGAAAGGGTGAATCATGAACTGGCAGGTGATAAATGTTGAGTTAAGTATTCCCTGGTTTGCGTTTCCCTTGCTGTAGTGATAGGGGCCTTATGGATTTGCTGCTTTACAGCCTGCTGGGCTTTGAGAGAAGTCAGGCAGTTAGAGGTGAGAGTTCTGCAAGAAAATATAGGATCATCTCATAAGATGTTCTGATCCTCTTTGAGACACTACCTTATGAAGCCAGTGTTGCTTGCAATAGGCGAGTGATGCATTTTCTGAGCCCTAATTTGGGAACGTTGTCTTTTGTAAGGGCTCCCTAGTCAAGGGCGTACAAAGAAGGAACCTGGTTTAGAATGCATATGGTTCATGATGAGAGACAATCTTTCAGTAAGAAGCAGAGGGCTTTCAGACCTTCTTGATGCTGGATGGAGGTGAAGATTTTTCCTGGGCTGGGACTGTGTCCATGATGATGTTGGCTGTACTTGTATTGGAGAAAGAAAGAGACATGATTTTATAGCAGCGTTCACAGTGATTGGACAGCCCAAATGGCTCATAAGTTCAGACTCTGTTGCAATGTAGCTAGTACTCACAACAAGGTGAAGATGACTAGATTTATGGTTGAGAGAGAAACAGGTTACAGCGCTAGGAGGAACACCACTACTTTTTCTCAAGAAAGCCCCTGAGATGGATAGGTCCTTCATTTAGTGACCCTTCTGTGAGACAGTGCGTCCTACGACACTGTACCAGCCTTGTTTTATAATGAGCTCTTCAGGACTGTGCGAGGCACTGGAGACCATTGGGCTCTGATGTTTTTAGAGCATCAGAATTAGTTAAATGTTGTTTTAATCAAGAATCATTACTTGGTTAGAGTTCTTTGTGTTTTTTCTTGAGTGACTCTCTCTTTGCAATGCAGTCTCCTAGTGCTTTCTGTTTAAGCTGGTTAAGTTTATTTTGATGGGCTTGGAAGTTGCATGTTACCTATATTATTTAAGAAGATGCCTGATTAGTGCTAATCGCAGGGTCATTGTTTTGAGAATGTTGACTCCTCATAGTGTTGCTCGGCCCCACCATCGATGTTCTTTTGGAATTATGAATAAACTTTTGTCGCTGTCTCTACATTGGAGTCTGTTTTCCTCCCCACTTGGGTTCTGATATTGCCAGCGCACATTCTGTCTGAGCACTTCCATTAAGCCAAGCTCAGTGGGTGGGGGGGGGGGGGAGGGATGAGATTCATGAGAATGAAAGTTTACTGGTTGTTTATTTTTCAAAATCTTCTTTGTTTTCTCCTTCACAGCAAATACAAAGGAAAATCTATACCTGCTTCTCATATTAGAGAGACAAGGGAGTGAAAATGAGGGAAAGTCCTTTATATTTTGTTGCTCTTTGAGGATGTGCTAAGGAGCTTCTTAGGGATCCAGCCAAGGCCGTCAGGAGGCATTTTGTAACTTTATAACTCCAACTATGCTTCAGTACATTATGATCAACTCAACAATGATTATTTGTTAGAACAGCGAACGTCCTTTCACTCTTGTACTGTACATAGAGTGCTGGGAGCTCTCTGTGTACATTACAAGAGACCATCTAGACCAGATGCCATGTCCCTCATCACCATTGTTCCCTTTTGCTGTCTCTGCACATGGATATGGTCACCAGGCCTGGTAGAATCACATCTGCTTGATAGGCAATGCCCATTGACTCCTTGGATCCTCTCCACATAGACCCAGATGACACCCTTTTTCCTGCTCACACATCATCAACCCAGGGATCTTCACTGGTAACATTTTATACTTCTCTAAATTTGTGCTCAAGTAGCATGTATTCCTTACATTTTGATATTTATTCTCCAGTCCAAATCTTCTCTGGGAAAGTGTTCCTGAGCCTTTCGCTTCTGAAGTCCATCTGATGAAGCTCTTTCAGTGAGTCAATTCCAGATATAGACCTGGTGATAAGATGCTGATACTTCCAAATGAAGATATCTTCCAACAATGAAGCAATGTTGGTCACAGTTGGGTACCAATATGACCACTCTCATTCCTATGGTAATAGGTTTGAGGAACACAGCTGGAGAATGTTTGACTTGTTCATCTAACACGTTCATGGAATATGTAATTGTGAGAGACAGTGGACATATTATCTTATTGATAACATTTTCCAAAGTCTGGGTATTGCCATTGAAGCCAATTGTTGGTTTGGGAATTCCAGGATTGAGACCCCGTGACGATGAAGGAACTACAGTAAGTTTCCAAGTGAGAACCATGGTAACTTTGGGAAATGTATCAGCGGTTGTGTTCAAATGCACCTGTTGCTCTTGTCCTTATAGATTGCATAGGTCACAGCTTTGCAAGGTACTGTATAAGTGACCTAATTGGTTCGTACAATTGCGTTACAGTGCCAGCAATTATTGATCGGGTTTCAATTCCGGCTGCTGTACATTCTCCCTGTGACCAAGTGCACTTCCTCCGGATGCTCCAGTTTCCACCCTCCCACATTCTAAACATGAATAGTTATGGTTAGAGAGTTGTGGGTGTACTATTTGGCACTGGAAGTATGGCAACGCTTGTGAACTGCCTCCTGCACATTGCAAATGATGACACAAAAGATGCATTTCATTGTATGTTTTGATGTGACAAATAAAGCTAACCTTTAATATTTAATCTTTAATATGGTGTGTTGGTTGGGTCTACCTACCGAACAAAGGCTGTACTTGAGATAAAGGGAATGGAGTAGAGGCTCAGCAGTCTGATTTGTTGTTGGACTACATACTATCTTGAACTTAGAAGAATGAGGGATCATTGAAGTTTGAAAATACTCACAGTGATTTGGCATTAATGTTTTCCCTTTCTGGGGCTTCTAAAACCATGGTTGGCTGCTCAGGGAATTCCTAAGAAATTCCTTTTTTTATAATAGCAGAGACAGGATCCTGAGATGCAGAAACTTGCCTTTGCAGCTTAGGTGGTGAAGTCTGGAATTCACTGGACAAAAGAGCCGTGGTGATGGACTATATTCAAGATGGAGTTTAATCGATTCACCATAATGAAAGGGATCTGAGAATGATGAAATTAGGACAGAAGGTGGTGCTGAGGTAAAATGATCTACTGAACAAGGCACTGCCAAGAAGGGTCTATTCCTGCTCCTGTATCGCGTTCAGCAGATAGGTCTCCCATTACCAATGCTTCACAACCTTAAGCTACTTACATCCTAACTGGCACCGTGTCACCCATCCATTGTGCCTCTGCTCATTGGCCCTCACTTTCCCTTCATCCAACTATGCTTCCATTTTAATTTTCTCACTTCCTCCTCGGGCTCTCTCCTCCTCATTTCTAGAAGCTTCTCCGGCTCTACAGCTGCCCAAAATGTCTCTGATCTGAAATACTAATTACTCCGACTTTAGTGGCTTAGGGCTACCAAGACGCTGAGGGAATTCTCTTCCTCTCCACCTGTCTGCTTCCCTCTCTGGCTTGCTTCTGACAATCTACCCCAACTGATCTGTCTGAATATCTCTATACGTGCCTGGGTGATAACAGCATTTAAAAAGTGTCTAGCTGAGCGCTTACATCACATAGACAGACAAGACTACAGACATGAAGCTGGTGAAACTCTTGGTAATGCTTTACTTTGTTAAAAGTTCTGCATAGAGGCATGTTGTTGAAAAGTCTGGGTTTGCAGATTAGATTAGATTATGAGGACACTCAGTCCTCGTTTATTGTCATTTAGAAATGCATGCATTAAAAAATGATACAACGTTCCTTCAGAATGATATCACAAGAAAGCACAGGGCAAACCAAGACTAAAACTGACAAAACCACATAATTATAACAGATAGTTACAACAGTGCAAAGCAATACCATAATTTGATAAAGAGCAGACCATGGGCACGGTAAAAAAAACTCTCAGTCCCAATAGACTCATCATCTCACGCAGGCGGCAGAAGGGAGGAACTCTCCCTGCCATGAACCTCCAAGCGCTGCCAACTTGCCAATGCAGCACCATTGGAAGCACTCGACCGCAGCGGACTCTGAGTCCATCCAAAAACTTCGAGCCTCCGACCAGCCCCTGCGACACAGCCTCTCCGAGCACCATCCTCTGCCAAGCACTTCAACCCCACCCCGGCCGCCGAGCAACAAGCAAAGCCAAGGACTCGGGGCCTTCCCCTCTGGAGATTCTGGATCACACAGTAACAACAGCAGTGAAGCAGGCATTTCAGAGGTTTCACCAGATGTTCCTCTGTGCTCTCACATCCATCTCCGTCAAATCAGGATTGTGCACAGCACCCTACTTGACAAATAACAGACATCACCACCGGAGTGGCCGCTACGAGCTGCGTCGCGCCGCCATCTTCTCCTCCCGCCTTCCACTAAACTGCATCCGTGCATTAAAACCATTGCTTTTAAAAATTTTGATCATTGTGAGCATGGAGTATTGGGTGCAGTTCTGGTCACCTATCTACAGCAAAGATAAAAATAAAATTGAATGAGTACAGAGAAAGTTTACAAGATGTTGCTGGGACTTGAGGATCTGAGTAATAGGGAAAGTTTGAACAGGTTAGGACTTTATTCCTTGGAGTGTAGGAGAATGAAAGGAGGCTTGGTTGTGGTATAGAAAATTATGAGGGGTATAGATGGGGCAATTGCAAGCAGGATGTTAGAACTGAGGTTGGGTGAGACAAGAATGAGAGGTCATGGGTTAAGTGTGAAAGTGGAATGTTTAAGGGGAACTTGTTCACTGAGAGATTGGTGAGTGTGGAACGAGCTGCCAGTAGAAGTGATAGATATGGGTTTGATTTCAACATTTAAGAGAAGTTTGGATAAGCACATGGATGGGAGAGATATAGATGGCTATGGTCCGGGTGCAGGTTGATGGGACTAGGCAAAATAACAGTTCAGCATGGACTAGATAGGCCAGAGGGATTGTTTCTGTGCTGTAGAGCTTAATGATCCATGTCTCTATCATAGAGTGAAAAGATCCATCAGTGTCTCAGGGAGAGAATAATGGAGAGACCACACAAACCTAGAAAAAGATTCTGGTGTGCAGATTTGATACCAAATACAATGGCCTATTTCCCCTTTGTAGTATGGAATTAGAACAGAAAATACTCAGCAGGTCAGGCAGCAGCTGTGGGAAGAAAAGCAGAGGGAACATTTCCGGTCAGAGACCTCTTGTCAGAACTGAGATAAATAGAAGTAGCTTGAGGTTTCGAAGAGGGTGTTGGGAGGGATAGATGGGACAAGGACTGAGACAGCTTGGCTTTTCCTTGGAAACTCTGGCTTCCTCCCACATAACAAAGACTTACAAGTTGGTAGGGTAATTGCGAACAGTCCTAGTGAGCAGGTAAAAACGTAGAATACGAAAGAGGATGATAAGAATGCAGAGACGATCAACTGGGACTAGTGTAGGCCTTGTGTAAATGCACACCTGATTATTGGAGAGGATTCAGAGTATAAAGTAAAGTTCAAAGTAAATTTATTATCAAAGTACAGTACTGTGCAAAATTCTTAGGAATGTATATAGAGCTAGGGCGCCTAAGACTTTTGGACAATACTGTATTTGCCAATATGGAGCAGAGAGCGAATTTGTAAATCTGGTAAGAGCAAAAGATGTTGGGAATGGCAAGGGTGGAGGGGTGCGGGACTGGTGGCAGAAAAAGAGTGCCAGGGGCAGGGGTGCCATGCGTGGAGACACACCCAGCCCTGAGACAACAGGCAAAGTTAATTAGATTTCAAACAATTGCCTTATTGATCATTACAAAATGCCTCTCTGGTGCTTCCTGATCCCTCTCCTCTCCCTTCCCTATTTCCAACCATAGTTCTCCTCTCCCTGTCCGCTTCCGACCCTCAGTTCACAATAGAGACCCATATCAGAATCAGGTTTATCATCACTCACATATGTCATGAAATTTGTTTCTTTTTACAGCGCAATACGTAAAATTACTACAGTACTGCGCAAAAGTCTTAGGCTCCCAAACTAAGACTTCTGCACAGTAGTGTACATATATGTCACCATATAAAGCCCTGTGATTCATTTTCTTGTGGGCATTCTCAGTAAGTAAAAAGAAACACACTAGAATCAATGAAAAACAGCACACGGCAGAGATGGACAAACAACCAATGTGCACAAAACAACAAGCTGTGCAAGTTCAAAAAGAAAAGAGAAAAACAATCAATAATAAATAAACAATAAATATCGAGAACGCAAGTAAACTCAGTAGACTGATGGGTCTATTTCTGTGTAATATGAATCCATTAATCCATGGCCTGAATTGCAAATCTGCCTCCAAAGAAGCAGGGCAAAGACACAAATTTGTTTGTGAATTCATGACAGAGTACAGCAGGGTGTACTTTGCCACCTCACTCATTTGTAGCTACTTGACTTGTTGACAGATGTGTGCTATCTCAGTGTGTACATACTGACTGTTCCTGTTGACGTGATAGCGGTTTTTACACATTTGCGAATGTGCTCATTGATTTTGAAAATGTTTTCGTTTATCAGGCAGACGTAATGAAAGGGAACTGGCCTGCCTCGCACTATTAGTCAGTCCCGCAAGACTTGGCTGCTAAATAAGACCAAAAGACATAGGAGCAGAATTAGGCCATTAAGCCCATCAGGTCTGCTCTGCCATTCCATCATGGCTGATAGATTATCCCTCTCAATCCCATTCTTCTGGCTTTTCCCCCATAACCTTTGATGCCCTGACTAATCAAGAATCTATCGACTTCCATTTTAAATATACCCAGTGACTTGGCCTCCACGGTCTCTATGGCAATAAATTCCACAGATTCTCCACACTCTGGCTAAAGAACTTCCTCATATCTGTTCTAAATAGATGTCGCTCTATTCTAAGGCCATGCTCTCTAGTCCTAGACTCCCCCACTATTGGAAACATCCTCTCCATGTGAATAAACTCTTCTCGGGCTTCCAGCTGGGTGCAGGTATTGATTTTAACAGACGTTTCAATGACAAACTCTGCTATCTTCATCAGGGATAATACCTAGGCATGTCTAGTCCGGTGGTATATATAGCCTCATTGCTCTTCCCTCCTGATTGGCTAGTCCTCAACCAATCAGGTTTCTGCTGTCTCGTTTAGAATTGAATACCAGTTCTTAATTAGAACAGGACCTCTGTCTTTGTTAAGATTCTTTTCCTCTAGTTTTATTTCAATAGCTTCCTTCACCAGGCAGTCCTGAAAGCCATTGGTGTAGCACAGTAGTTTTGTGCAGTCTAAGTAAATCCTATGGCTATTGAAAATGCAATGTTCTGCTACCGTCAATTTCCCATACGGATACACCTTCTATGCTCCTTGATGCAGGTTTCCACTGTGTGCCCTGTCTGGCCGATATACACTGCTCTGTACTCACAGGGAATTCTGTAAACGTCAGCTGACCTGAGTCCCAGGTCATCCTTGACATACGTAGACTGGGATTTGAGCTTCCTTCTGGGTTTTCGGGTGGTATAATCCGATATTTCTTCAGGATCCTGGTGATCCTTCCCGAAACCGTGGAAAATAGGGAAGACAGCCAGTAGCGACAGCTTCATCCTCATTGTTAGGTTTCCTGGCTTTCCTGTTGGCCCTTTAAAGATCCTGAATGATTTCCTTTTCCTTGTAGGCATTGTGTAGGAACTTCATGCGTAATTGTCTTATTTCCTCATGGAGACTCTCTTTGTCCGAAATAGTTTTTGCACGGTTAATCAAAGTAGAGAGAGCTGTTCTACTTTGGGAGGCATGTTGGTGATTGTTATTGTTGAGTTATATACCTGTGTGAGTGGTTTTCTGATAAACACCATTCCCGATGTTACCATTCAGTTTCCATCATATTGGAATGTCCAGGAATGGGAGGCAACCATTCTTCTCCATCTCCATCATAAATTGAATATGCTGTTCCGATGCTGGTTGAACTGTTGGAGTGCCTGGAGTCCACGAGGCCACACTACACACTAAATCCTTTATCATCCTCTCCACATTCATCCAGGCCTTTCAATATTCGATAGAGTTTTGCATCATTCTTCTAAACTCCAGTGGGTACAAGCCCAGAGCCATCAAATACTTTTCACATTGGAAACCCACTGGTTTCCTTGGCTGTGTAAGTCTAGGGAATACACACTCCGGTCCCGCCAAACCCGTGAGACTAAGACGGCTCTCCCAGCCCAAACCCTGGTTTATGTGGATGCTGTGTAATCTGCTACCCTGTTACAACTCAGTGCCAAGAAATAACAGACAACACACTGTATACAATTAAAGGAATTATATTTATGAATCTTAACTAAAGGGTTAGTAAAGAAATGAAAGAAAAAAATCCAAAAAGGGCCCTTTATAATTAAACAGCCAAATGTGCACAAATTAGAGCTAAACTCTTCCAAAAGTAATATTCACCGATCCTCAGTCAACTGTGGCACCTTGCTCCATCAAATCACGCTCCCCCACTGGGTCAAATCCTATTACTGGTTCTCTCCAGCATCTTTCCTCTTCATCTCCTGCCAAACAAAGGACCCAGCTCACATTCAAAAGCACCCGTTATCTCTAACCATAATCCAAACACTGCTTCTACAGAAAGTCCATTACGTTAGTAGTGAAACCTTTCCCTGTGTTTTACAATATGTTAATCCTTTCATTCCTTGGATCATCCTCGTGACCCTCCCTGGACATTCTCCAATGCTAGCACAACTTTTCTTAGATAAGGGGCCCAGAACTGCTCACACTACTCCAAGTGCTCTCTGACGAATGCCTTATAGAGCCTCGGCATTGCATCTTTGCTTTTATATTCTAGTCAATAAGATCATAAGACCATAAAGTATAGGAGAAGAATTAGGCATTTGGCCCATCGAGTCTGCTCCACCATTTCGTCATGTCTAATCCATTTTCCCTCTCAGCCCCTATTTCCTGCCTTCTCACTGTATCTCTTCATGCCCCAACTAATCAAGAACCCATCAACCTCTGTGTTAAATATTCCCAATGACTGGCCTCCACAGCCACCTGTGAAAGTGAATGCCACAGACTCACCACCCACCGGCTAAAGAAATTCCTCCTCATCTCCATTCTAAAAGGAAGTCCCTCTATTTTGAGGCTGTGCCCTCTGGTCTTAGACTCCCCTATCATAGGAAACACACTCCCCACATCCACACTATCAAGGACTTTGAACACTTGATAGATTTCAATGAGTTCCTGCCTCATTCTTCTGAATTCCAGTGAATACAGGCCCAGGGCCATCAAACGCTCCCCATACGATAAGCCTTTCAATCCTGGAATCATTTTTAGTGAGCCTGCTTTGAACCCTCTCCAATACCAGCACATCCTTTCTTAGATAAGGAGTCCAGAACTGCTCATAATACTCCAAGTGAGGCCTAACCAGTGTCTTGTAAAGCCTCAACGTTACATCTTTGATTTTGTATTTTAGTCCTTTGAAATGAATGCTAACATTGCACTTGCCTTCCACAACAACGACTCAACCTGCAAATTAACCTTTAGGGAATCCTGCACAAGGACTCCCATTTCCCTTTGCACCTCAGAATTTTGGATTTTCTATACGTTTACAAAATAGTCAACCCTTTCATTTCTTCTACCAAAGTGCATGACCATACACTTCCTGACATTGTATTCCATCTGCCATTTCTTTGCCCATTCTGCTAATCTGTCTAAGGTCTTCTGTAGCTTCTCTGCTTTCTTAACACTACCTGCCCCTCAACCTATCTTTGTATCATCCGCAAACTGGCCACAAAGCTGTCAATTCCATCATCCAAATCATTGACATATAATGTACACTTTGTAAAAAGAATCGGTCACAGCACAGACCCTTCTAGAACACCAAGAGTTACTGGCAGCCAACCAGAAAAGACTAACTTTATTCCTACTCTTTGTGTCCTGCTAATCAGCCGATGCTGTATTCATGCCAATACCATGTAAAACCTGTAATATCAAGGGCTCTTAACTTGTTAAAGCAGCCTCATGTGAGGTACCTTGTTAAAGGCCTCCTCAAAATCCAAGTACACTACATCCACCAATTCTCCTTCATCTATCCGGTTTGTTATTTCTTCAAAGAATTCCAACAGATTTGGCAGCAAATTTTTTGCCCGATGATGGATGCTGCTTTCCTACAATCAAGTTTCACGTAGATGTGCTCAATGATTGGAATGGCTTTTACCTATGACGTATTGGGCTGAATCCACTAATATTTTTAAAAAAGATTTTCCATTCAAAGGCATTGCTGTTTTCATACTAGGCATGATGCAGCCAGTCAGCACATTTTCCACCAGAATCTATAGAAGTTTGACAAAGTTTTAGATGTCATGCAGAAACCCCTAAGGAAGTACAAGAGCTGCTGTACTTTCTTCGTAATTGCAATTATGTGCAGGGCCCAGGACAGGTCCTATAAAATAGTAACTTCTAGCAAATTAAAGCTGCTAACCCTTCCACCTCTGATCCTCTGATGAGGACTGGCTCAGGGACCTCAGATTTCCTTCTCCTGAAGTCTATAATCGGCTCCTTGGTCTTGCTGACGTTAGCGAGAGGTTGTTGAAATGACACCACTCAGCCAGATTTTCAATTTCCCTCCAATATGCTGACTGATCACCACCCTTGATTCAGCACACAACTCTGGTGTGTGTTATCAGCAAACTTGAATATGGCATTGGAGCTGTGCTTAGCCACACAGTCATTAAGTATAAAGTGAGTAGAGCAGGCGGCTAAGCGCACAGTCTTGTGGTGCACCTGTGCTGATTGAGATAGTGGAGGAGATTTTGGCAATACACACAAAGTGCTGGAGGAACTCAGCAGGCCAGGAGTCCTATTGAAGGATCTTGCCCGAAACAGCAACTGCACTTTTATCCATAGATGCTGCCTGGCCTGCCGAGTTCCACCAGCATTTTGTGTGTGTTGCTTTGATTTCCAGCATCTGGAGATTTTCTCATTTGTGAGTGGTGGTGATTTTGTTGCCAATCCGAACTGACTGAGGTCTTTAAGTGAGGAAATCCAGGATTCAATTGCAAAGGGGCATAGGGAGGTATTGAAGCCATTACCTTAAACTCTCGAAAGGAATGCTGACATTGTATTTGCTTCCTTATCAAAGAGATCCTGGGCGCAAACCAATATTTCAGATTTTCCTGAGGCTTTGCATTTGAGATTGGCCGCAGCATAACACTGGTTTGTTGAGCCATGGCAAATTGTTAAACGACTCATTCATTACCCTCAGTAGAAATTTAATCAAAAAAAAGGAGTGAAGTTATCCATTGATGGTTAATAAAGGAGGGAAAGTAAACTGAGAAATCAAAGATTGGAGTATGACCACACTAACCTTACCCTATCCTTAACCTAGAAGTAAAACCAGAGGGCTGGGAATTTTATGAGAAGCAGCAATGAGAGACTGAAAAATTAATAAGGAGGAAGAATTTTGACTCTCAAGTAACATCTAATGAAATAACAAGGTCTTTTATGAATATGTACTAAACTAAGTAAGAGTACGAAGTATGTGTGGGACCCATAGCGAATGAGTTTGGAGAATAAATAACATCATTTTAATGAATAAAAAAATAACTTTATTTATAAAAAATAAAACATCAATACTTTTCAAAAGTCTTCACATTGGCAAAAGTCCTGAAGATTCCTGATGGGCTAGTTTCAACTAATATAAAAAATCTGGCAACAGTTGGCATTGCAAGGGACATTGTATCAGAGTAACTAATAGGTCCAAAACAAATAAGTCAGCAGGTGTCAATAGTCTATACCTCAGAAGAAGTGGTTGCATAGATACTGTAAATGGACCCATTTGTTGAGGTTTTTCAAGACTCACTGAATTTGGGAAAGGTACCAGCAGAACCGAATAAAAAAACACAAATACAAATCTCACACATCAAAGTTGCTGGTGAACGCAGCAGGCCAGGCAGCATTTCTAGGAAGAGGTATAGTCGACGTTTCAGGCCAAGACCCTTCATCAGAACTTCGTTAGTCCTGATGAAGGGTCTCGGCCTGAAACGTTGTCTGTACTTCTTCCTAGAGATGCTGCCTGGCTTGCTGCGTTCACCAGCAACTTTGATACGTGTTGCTTGAATTTCCAGCATCTGCAGAATTCCTGTTGTTTACAAATACAAATCTGATGTTCAAGAGAGGAAGATAAAAAGTGGGTAACTATAGGCTTGGTAGACGAACATATTTTTTGGCAAGGTGATAAGAGTCCATAACCAGTGAAGAAATGGCTTTTCAATTAAAGAAACTTGATGTCAAATCAATAAAAGGTAGATTCTATTTGTCAAATTTACCAAAGCTTCTTGAGTATGTAACAAGTAGAGCTGATGGAGTAGCTGTAGAGGTGGAGCATTTGGATTTTCGGAAGACATTTGACTAGGTGGCACACAAAAGGCTAGTTCTTAAGATAGAAAGCCTGAATAAGTGGAACCTTTTCAGCTGTAAGGATGTAGCTTACTTCAGGATCTGTGGTTAGTGCTCAATACCAGTGTATTCTTTCTTAAATAAGGGAAGCAAAACTCAGCACATCATTCCAGGTGTGTCTCAGTAGAACCTCATACAATACTTCCTCATTGCTGAACCCTAACTCTCTTGTAACAAAGGGAAATAGGCTACAGTATTTGTTTTCTTAAACACTTGCTGTTTCTGATTGAAAGAACAGGCTGAAGCTACAGGTACCCTATGTCTGCTGCCATTTTATTCTGTCCTCATCAGGCCTGATCTTGGCTTGGAAAATCATGATGTAAAAGTGAAAACTGTTTAGGTGGAGCTAAGGAATAGCGGGTGAAGGGGCAGGGGGAGAAAATATTTAATGAAAATAAAAATGGAGAATGCCAAAAATGGTCACGAGGGCAGCCTACACCCAGGGAAAGTGAAACAGAGTTAACATTTGAGGTTGAAGATGCTGCGAAGTTCAAAGTACATTTTATTATATATCTCACCTGAGATTCATCTTCCTACAGGCATATTCAGCAAATCTATAGGATAGTAACTATAACAGAATCAATGGAAGATCAAGTAGAGTGCATGAGACAACAATCTGTGTAAATGCCAAGAAAAATTATGAGAACATGAAATAACAAGATAAGGAGTCCTTAAAGTGAGATCATTGGCTGTGGGAACATCTCAGTGGATGGGTAAGAGAGTATAGTTTTTCCCTTTTGTTCAAAAGCCCGATGATTGAGGGGTAGTAACTGTTCATGAACCTGGTCCTCTGAAATAGTAACTCCCACGAATTTAAAATTACCAACCTCTCCATCTCTGATCATCCGATGATGACCGGTTCATAGACCTCTGGTTTTCTTCTCCTGAAGTCTACAATCAGTTCCTTGGTCTTGCTGACATTGAGTGAGTTGCTGTTGTTATGACACTACTCAGCCAAATTTTCAAACTAGCTCCTGTATGTTGATTCATCACCATCTTTGATCATCACAACTACATAACACTGTTTCTCCTTACACAGATGCTACTTCACCTGCTGAGTGTTTCAAAAATTCTCAGTTTTTAATCTGGCAGTCTGGCTATCTCTCAGATGAATCTTTGCTGTATCCCTAGTACAGCAAGTACATCCTTTGTTAGATCAGGAGACAAAAATAATATGTATCTCTCACCAAGATCCTGCTGAATTGAAGTAAGCCATCTTTACCCATGTATTCAATTTTTTTTGTAATAAATGCCAATGCACCATTTGTCCTCATATTACAGGTCTGCATGTTTATTTTCATCAGTTTTGTACAAAGACACGCAAGTCCATTTGAGCATCAACCTTTGTCAATCTCTCACCATCTAAAAAGCACGCTGCCTTTCTACATTTGTTCTACTGAAATGAATTCCCTCATATTATTTCAGGTTATACTGACGCTCAGTGCTTCACATTCCCATGTAATTCTGTGACATCAGGAAGTTTGGAAATGTTAACTATAGCATGGAAGTAGGATATTATCTGCAATTTGATGCGCTCTAACCTTATTCAATAACCTCCAAAGAAACTAATATGCTATGTACAGTAGTTCCTTTACCACCACCTACATAGAGCGCTCGAGACTAATTCAGAAAGTTACAAATAGATACACACACATACATGTACAGACAGATAGACAGACAGATGCACAAACACAGACACAGACACAGACATGCCCAGGTATATGCATGCTGCAACCTCCGGTGTTTAAACGCTCTAACTCACCAGAATATGGAAAATTGGCGTGTTCCCATTAAGGTTCAGGCCTGTCCTGTTTGGACTAATTGGCGGCCATGTTTTGGCACCAGGATTTTAATATTCAAAGAGTACCTGAACTGAGGTTCCGTGCTCAATTATCAGCTCAACTTTGGATTCTTGTCTAGCGTCTAGTTTAGAACCCTGCCTTCGTTTCAGTCTCGTATTGTGTCTCAGATACTCCAGCATTTGGGTCCTAACCATCCTTGCCCGGATCTCTCGTCAAACGCAGACAAATGCACGCAGAAAGATGAACAGCTGCCTTCGCTGCCAAACATTTCCTTAGACTCTTTACTTGCACACATTTCAAATTGCATTTTTTCACACTCTCAACTTGCAAAAGCTACCACACATTTTCTCAGTCTCCTCGCTCACACCCTTTGGAAATGAAAGGTTGGAAAGGAGCTGTCCATTTTGTATCATTTCCCAGCAGATCCATCTGTATGACATTCGACAGACGAGTCATCGTTCCTGTGGTCTCTGTACTGGTAAATGCCAGGATTAAGCACTGCAACCCAATTTTCTGAGTACCTTATTGGTCTGAAGAATCTACGGACTAGCTCCGAAATCTAATCATAAAAAATTCAGAACTTTAGAATCACAGAAAGGAAGGGCAGAGAAGGACGTCACTTGGACCATTAGGCCGATAATTGTGAAGAGAAAATCTGCAGATGTTGGAAATCCAAGGCAAAAGACGTAAAAAGATACTTTATATTCTGACTGGGTAGCCTCCAACCTGATGGCATGAACATCAATTTCTCAAACTTCTGTTAATTGCCCCCCCCATCCTTCATCATTCCCCCATTCCCACTTCCTTCTCTCACCATATCCAACCTGCCCATCACCTCCTTCTGGTGCGCCTCCCTCTTTCCTTTCTTCCATGGTCTTCCATCCTCTCCAAACAGATTCCCCCTTTTCCAGCCCTTCAATCAACTTCCCAGCTCTTTACTTCACTCCTACCCCTCTCTCAGTTTCACCTATCACCTACCTCATTGTACTTCCTCCTATCTCCCCACCTTCTTACTCTAACTTCTCTTTTTTTTTCTCCACTCCTGATGAAGGGTCTTGGCCCGAAACGCTGACTGTTTACTCTTTTCCATAGATGCTACCTGGCCTGCGGAGTTCCTCCAGTGAGTTGCAAGGCTCATGCTTGTATAGGTAGGAGCAGTGCAGCACACCCCCACATTCATTCTCATCACTTCCTGTAAATGTTTTCTTTTCAAGTCTGTTCCTCCTCAGGTTTGAGTAGCAACACCTTATATTCTGTCTGAGGAGCCTTCAATCTGATGGCATGGACATTGATTTATCAAACTTCTGGTAGTTGCCCCCCCACCCCTTCATCATTCCCCATTCCTGTTTCCCTTTCTCACCTTACCTCCTGACCAGCCAATCACCTCCCGATGGTGCTCCTCCCCCTTCCCTTTCTTCCATATTCTGTCCCCTTCTAATAGATTCTCCCTTCTCCAGCCCTTTATCTCTTTCACCAATGAACTTTCCAGCTCTTTGCTTCACCCCTTCCCCTCTCCCAGTTTCGCCTATCACCTTCCACCTTGTACTTCTTCCTTCATCCCACCTTCTTACTCTGAATTTTCCTCTTCCTTTCCAGTTCTTGGCCCGAAACGTTGACAGTTAACTCTTTTCTATAGATGCTGCCTGACCTGCTGAGTTCCTCCAGCATTTTGTGTGTGTTGCTTTGCACGATCTTCTCATGCTTGTGAAGTATGTATGGAGTTCTTTTTGAAATTGCTTTCACTACAATGCATCTCAATCTAACCCAAACGTCCTGTTGGCCAGCCTAACCATAAAAGCAATGACTCCTCATCCCAGCATAGTCAAATAACTAATGGAACTAAGTCAGTTTAAGTACAGAACTAATGTCCCTTGTATCCAAAATCATTGTGAGCAAACATCAGACAAATCACATGCATACCTTTGCTCAAGATGGTGGGTCTTGAATCATCAATTGCTGTTGGGAACTGAGCCAGCTGGTGACGCAGTGGCATCAGCGCCGAACTTTGGAGCGAAGGCTCCCGAGTTTGAATCCAGCCGGCTCCCTTGCACGCTTTCCATCCGTGCTGGGTTGAGTGTTGAGCTAGCAACTCGGCCTCGTAAAAATAAGAAAGCCCGCTAAAAATATGCTGTCATGACGGCGTCCCGATGCCTCCACTCGGAGTTAAAGGCTTTCTTCTTCTTCTTCTTCTACTTGGGAACTAAATGAGGAGACGTGCCTTCACCCAGAAAGTGATGAACTTCTTAAATTCTCTACCCAACTATTCAAAACTAAGACTGGTGGATATTAGAAGAATCAAGGAGCATAGCAGTAGGACAGGTAAAAAGTTCTGTGACATGGTATTTCGCTGTGCCCCGTTGTTACTGTGTGAACCACTGGGCTAATTTGATCCCCACATTTTATTCAGTCAGTGGAGTCTTCAACCAGTCTCTGGTTTGGGGGAAACACAATAGGCACCTTCCACTTTCTCATGCACAACGCATTTTATGTCTAGTCAGGAAATTGTGAGGTATCCTTTATTTGGTTGGGGAAAAATGGATTCCAGTAGGTGCACAGCATGATCCCAAACAGCCCAATGATTGTCGGCAGATGACTCGTTTCATCAATGACTGTTGAGGGTTAGATGTTAGTCAGGAAACAGAAAAGGCTTCCATGCAGCTCTAATGAGACCCTTTGTCAACTCGTGGACACGGTTCACTGTTTCAGCTGACAGGCAGCAGCGTGGCAGCGACGGTAAAATTTATTTCCGAGTCTCAACGCCAAGCCGGTCATTGAGCGCTCACTTTTGCTGCTTGTGTCTTTCCTGGTCAGCTGCTACTGAAGTTCAGTGCCCCAGTCGCCGGTGGGATGTCCCATAGGTACCAACCGTCGAGGGCAGGCGGAGCTGCTTCACTCTCGGGCGGGAGTACACGTCCGTCATCCAGCACATGCCCCCTTCTCTGGTACTGTCAGGGAGGAGGTACAGAAGCCTGAAAGTACACACTGAGGAAGAGCTTCTGCCCCTCTGCCATATGATTCCTAAGTGGACATTGAACCCGTGAACAATTCCTCACTTTTATTATTTGTGTTTTTGCACTATTTTTCATTTAACTATTTAATATACACACATTAATATCTTATCATTTTTCCTTTATTATCATGTATTGCATTGTACTACTGCAGCTAAGTTAACAAATTTCACTACATATGCCGGTGATATTAAGCCTGATTCTGATCAGAAACAAGAGAAAACCCGCAGATGCTGGAAAGGTTGGAGGAGCAATATCTTAACCTTCAACCTGATGGGACGAACATCGATTTCTCGAACTTTAGGTAATGCCGCCACCTTTCCTTCATCATTCCCCATTCCCAGTTCCCTCTTTCACCTTACTGTATCTCCCTCTGGTGCTCCTCCCCCTTTCTTTCTTCAATGGTCTTCTGTCCTCTCCTATCAGATCCCCCCTTCTCCAGCCCTGTATCGATCGCTTTCACCAATCAACCTCCCAGTTCTATACTTCACCCCTCCTGGTTTCACCTATCATTTTGCGTTCCTTCATCCCCTTTCCCCCACTTTCTTACTTCTCATTTTTTTTTCTCCAGTCTTGATGAAGGGTCTCGGCCCGAAACGTCGACTGTACTCTTTTCAGTAGAAGCTGCCCGGCCTGCTGAGTTGCTCCAGCATTTTGTGTGTGTTGCTCCGATTCTGATCTGGTGAGGAGAAGCGGGAGCAGGCCACTCCGGTCCTTGCTGCCCTCGCGTGCCCGAGCGGCGGAATGACAAGTCTGCACACTGCCGGGAGACGATACCACTGATTGCGGGGCATGTCGCTCAGGGTCTTGGACTATTGAATGTTGCTCGCTATTTTGAATGTGCTATATTGTATGTTCTGCGTCTTGGCCCCCGAGAAATAGTGTCTGGTTCGGCTCTATCTATGCATGGTTGAATGATAGTTATGATTTGATACAGAGGTCGCCGGGACTGAACCCCGAACTCCAATGTCCCGAGCTGTAATAGAGTGGAGCTAACCGCTACGCTACCATGGCATGCTGAGTTCTAATCTCATTATAGGGAGAATGTGGAAGCTTTAGAGAGGGCGTAGGGGTGATTCGCCAGGATGCTACCTCGATTAGAGGACATGTCCTCAAGCGACTGGGCTTGTATACTCTGGAATTTACAAGGCTGAGAGGGGATCTTATTGAAACATATAAGATTATTAAGAGATTGGACACGCTGGAGGCAGGAAGCATGTTTCCGCTGATGGGTGAGTCCAGAACCAGAGGCCACAGTTTAAGAATAAGGGGTAGGCCATTTAGAACGGAGTTGAGGAAAAACTTTTTCACCCAGAGAGTGGTGGATATATGGAATGCTCTGCCCCAGAAGGCTGTGGAGGCCAAGTCTCTGGATGCTTTTGTAAGGGGTCTTTCTTTTTTGTTAAATTTAAAATGGCTTCTTTTGTTATGTTATACTGGGGAATGCTGAGAAAGTCTTTAACTAGACAGTTGCTTGGGTTATTCGAGATAGCAGGGTGTTCATGTATCGTTTTTTTCGGATGATAATGCTGTCTCATATGACTGTGGACGCGGTTTTTGGCGGGGAGTCGGAGGAGAGACGGGGAGGACGGTGGACGGGGGGTTTTGGGGGGAGTCGGAGGAGAGACGGGGAGGACGGTGGACGGGGTTTTTGGCGGCGAGTCGGTGGAGAGACGGGGAGGACGGTGGAGAGACGGGGAGTCGGAGGAGAGACGGGGAGGACGGTGGACGGGGGGTTTTGGGGGGAGTCGGAGGAGAGACGGGGAGGACGGTGGATGTGCGGAAAGGCTCCGGTCGATCACTCCGGGTGGTCCCGAGCCCTGAGTCGACAGGATTCGGGTGGTCGTCAGGAATTGATCGAGCTCCAATGGTGGCGCGCGAAGAACTTGGACTTTGATAACCGTTGGCGCCTTTTTTTCCATTACTTTCTTCTCTGTATCAAATTCATATTAATTTCATCGAATTAGTAATATCTATAAAATGTACTTGTTAAAATTTACTGGGTGTGCTAGCTGATGATTGATGTTTGGGATTGATTCGGGCAGCGACCGATCCTGTGGGGAGTGTTGAGGCAGGTGCTGGGTGGGATTTCCCCTAGACATACACGAGCCAATATAACGGAACGTTACAAGTGGGGGCTACCGTCCTGGATTTGTATTTTCGGTAAAGCTGTAATAGTCGTTGCGTTAAGTGGTGCGAAGATGGATCGAGATAAGATTGTAAGTTGGTGTGAATTGGAGGAGGTACCGGTGAATCATGTGTGCGTGCTAAGTGGAGTCGATTATCGCATTCCGGCAGATACACTGGTGCGAGGGTTGAGTTTGATTAAAGGTATCAGGCAGGTAGAACTTATAACTAGAAGGTGTGGGAAAGAACTGGAGTCCAGCTGGATGTTGGTGCGGATGAGTGCAGACGTCATGATGTTGGAACTACCAGCGACAGTCCACGTCCAGGGGGAGGCAGGGCCGTGGGGTCTCCACACCCTCTTGGAGGACCAAAGTGAGGAGGTGCCGGAGGAGGAGCTAGATGAGGTCAGTGGTGAGTTGGCTCGACAGGAAGCTGGCTGTGTTTTGCTTGATGCGTGAATGTGGTTTGGAACCTGTTGAGGGAAAGAGAGTGGGGAAGGAACGGAAATTGCTGGGAGGGGGTTGTGTGGGTCCGGTAATGGCGGACAAGATAAGAGGCGGGTTGAGGGAAAGAAAGTGGAGAAGGAGAGGGATAGAGACTTGGGACCAGAGGTAGGCAGCTGGGGAGAGGTGGATTATTGTGAAGGGAGAAATAAAGGGAATGAGGAGGTAGCGAGGGGTTGGATGAATAAAAACCAAGACAAAGGGAATAAAAGAATAAGAAATGTTGGTGGAGAAAGCTCTGAAAGTGAGGAAGATGAACAAGCTCAGAGAGGAGGTGTTGTCATAATTAGGTTTAATGAGAAGGCTCAGGGACATATGAAGAAAATTAATCCGTTTGTGCTAACAACAACTCTGACAAATAAGGTAGGGGAAATAGTATTTGCAAAAGTCCTTAATGATGGCAACTTATTGGTAAGATGTGCGAATGAGGAACAACTTGAGAAAGCACTCAAGCTAAAAGAGATAGGAAAATGCAAGGTGGAATGCACTGGGAGGGTGGGAGCACAAAACAGTGGTTGTAAAGGAGTGATCACGGGGATGCCAATGAGTATAAATATGGAGGAGATAAAGAGGAATATCAAAGGAGGGAAAGTAATGAATGTTCAAAGACTGAAAACAACAAAGGAGGGAGTGAAAAAGGAAAGTGAATCAGTATAGATTGAATTTGAAGAAGAAAGAGTGCCAAGGAAGGTGTTCCTGGGTTTCATGAGTTACCCAGTAAGGGTGTATGTGCCAAAGCCACTGAGGTGCTATAATTGTCAAAGGTTTGGACACGTGGCTAAAAACTGTAAAAGGCAGAGGAGATGTGCTAGATGTGGGGGTGATCATGAATATGGAAAGTGCGGAACAGGAGTTCAACCAAAATGCTGCAATTGTGGAAGAGCTCATAATGTTGCATATAGTAGGTGTGAGGTTGTCAGACGGGAGACTAAAATTCAAGAAATAAGAGTGAAAAGAAAGATCACTTATGCAGAAGCTGTAAGAATGTCAAGAGAACAGAATAATGCTCCTAATGAACAGGGAGCAATAGGGATACGAGAGATGCAACAAAGAACAAATGACAGGATTTATGTAGACAAAAAGGCTCTAGTAACATTCATTGCAGGAGTGATTAATAGTACGGCTGAGGTAAAGTCAAAAAGTGACAAAATTCAGCTGGTCGTAAAAGCAGCAGTAAACCATTTAGGGTTAGTAGGACTGACATGGGAGGAAGTGAGGGAGAATCTCAGTAATCAGTCAAACCAGGAAGTGTCATGTGTTGGTTAATACTAATTATGGTGATTCTTTTACAATGGAATGCAAGGAGCTTACTGGCCAATAGCCAGGAATTCAAGCACTTTATTAAAGAAATGGTTGTAAAACCGGATATAGTGTGTATTCAGGAAGCTTGGTTGAAACCAACTTTAGACTTTGTGGTATATGGGTATTCAATGATAAGGAAAGATAGAAATCTAGGGGGAGGAGGGGGTTGTGCTATGTTAATCAAGCAGGGTATACCATATAGGGTACTGGAAAAAGGAGATGATCAGGAATACATAGTGGTGGAAGTGTGGGAGAGAGGGGAGGGAGTAGTTATAATTAACTACTACAATCCATGTAAAAGGTTGGATTTGGACAGCCTATTAAAGATACAAGGACAAAACAGACATAAAGTAGTGTGGTGTGCAGATTTCAATGCTCATAGCACAATATGGGGGGATCAGATTACAGATCCAAATGGAAAGGTAATTGAAGATTTGATGGAAGAAAGGGATTTGGTGTGTATGAATGATGGTAGCGGCACAAGGATAGATATAACAACAGGAACTGAGTCAGTGTTAGATATTACATTAGTGTCTAATACCTTGGCTGGCATTAGTAACTGGGGAGTTTGGACTGCTTCAACAGTAGGCAGTGATCATTACCCAGTTTTGTGTTCAGTGGGTGAAAGAGTTGAAGTAAGACCAGGTGGCGGAACCCCAAAGTGGGTGTTTGAAAAAGCTGATTGGGGTAAGTTCCAGAAGTTGAGTGAAGAAGGGTTGACAAAGATTGATATTTCTGGAAATGTAGATGAATTAAACAGTCAGGTGACTTCAGCAATTATCATGGCAGCAGAAGGATCTATACCTAGGAGTAAAAATAGGATGAATAGAAAACTGGTACCATGGTGGACAGAGGAATGTTGTCAGGCTGTAAAAAACAGAAATAGAGCATTCAGGCTAGTTAAAAGAACCCATAATATGCAGCATTTGGTTCAATATAAGAAAGCACAGGCAGTGGTGAGAAGAACTATACGTCAAGCTAAAAGGGCAAGTTGGAGGAGTTTTTGCGACAAGGTAGGAAGAACAACAGCTGTGGGAGAGATGTGGAGAATGATTAAGAGGGTGGGAGGAGATAGAAGGGAATGGGAATATCCAGTAATGATATCTGAGGAGGAAACTGCAGTCTCCAGTCGGGATAAGGCTGAGGTCATGGCCAAGTCATTTATACTGATACACAGTTCAGAAAATTTGTCTGAAGAAGGGAGAAGAAGAAGGGAAAGAATAATGAGCCAACACCCAGGTGTGTTAAGCAGGAGGGAAGGAACAGATGATATAATTGATGATCCATTTACATTAGCAGAAATGGTGAGAGCAATAAATAGATCGAGACCAACCTCCCCAGGGAAAGATCTGATATGCTCTGTGATGCTAAAAAATCTAGGAGAAGGAGCGCTCTTGAAGTTGCTGCATTTTTATAAGAGTGTGGGAGGAGGGAAGATTACCAAGTGCATGGAAACAGTAATTCCAATAAGGAAGCCTGGCAAGGATCTGTCAAAACCCACTAGCTACAGACCAATTGCATTAACATCAAGTATATGTAAGATAATGGAAAGGATGATAACAGAAAGGTTATCATATGAGCTTGAGAAAAGGGGAATGCTGGCAAGTTATCAGAGTGGTTTTAGAAAGGGAAGGAATTCCATGGACTCAGTGATTATGTTAGAGACTGAAATAAGGAAGGCCCAGGCAAATAGAGAGTCAGTAGTGGCAGTGTTCTTTGACATTGAAAAAGCCTATGATATGATGTGGAAGGAAGGATTATTAATTAAACTGCACAAGATGGGGGTTGGTGGGAGTGTTTTTAATTGGATTAAAGATTTTTTGTTTGGTAGAAAAATTCAAGTTCGGATTGGATCAGAATTATCAAAACAGTACATAGTGGAAAATGGCACACCTCAAGGTAGTGTGATTAGCCCGTTACTTTTCATCATTATGATCAATGATGTCTTCATAAAGGTACCAGTGGATATAGGTAGGTCACTGTTTACGGATGATGGGGCCTTGTGGAAAAGAGGCAGGAACATGGACCATATAATCAGGAAACTACAAGAAGCAATTGATGGAGTGGTGGAGTGGGGTTATGATTGGGGATGTAGATTTTCAGTAGACAAAACTCAAACTGTATTTTTTTTACCAGGAAAAGGGTTGAGGTAGGGAAGAAGTTAAGGATGTATGGGGTTGAATTAGAAAGGGTTGCATCATTTAAATTTCTGGGAGTTTTATTTGATTCACGATTAACATGGGCAGACCATATCAGGAAAGTTGAGGAGAAATGTAAAAAAGTAATAAATGTGATGAGATGTTTGACTGGTAGGGAATGGGGAGCAAGTTGTTCAGGTTTGAAGAGAATGTATGTGGCTTTAGTAAGATCTGTATTTGATTATGGAAATATAGTATATGGATCAGCAGCTAGGTCTCTTATAAAGAAACTGGATGTGATTCAGGCTCAGGCCTTGAGAGTGTGCAGTGGGGCTTTTAAAACGTCACCAGTGTCAGCCCTACAGGTAGAAATGGGAATAATGCCGTTGGAACTGAGAAGGATGCAACTGATGGCAAACTACTGGGCTAACTTGCAGGGGCACAATGATTCTCACCCTACTAAAGGAGTGTTGCAGGAGTGCTGGGAAAATGGGAGGTTTCAGAGGGATACCCTTAGTCGGGTAGGGAATGATATCGTGAAAGGATGTGGAGTATTTGATCTGAGGATAAGTCCTTCAGTAGTTTATCCGGTTGTAGCTCCATGGAAGCTTGTATGGCCTGACATAGACTGGCATTTGTTAGAGGTAAAAAGGAAAGAAAGATATAAAACAGATTTGGTAAATGCATTTAACGGTCATGTGACGGAAAAGTATAGTGATTATACTCACATTTATATGGATGGTGCGAAGGAACCTGAAACAGGAGTGACAGGGTTTGGGGTGGTAGTACCAGCAAAAGAAATTGGAATCAGTAGAAGAACATCTAATAAGTTAGGGGTGTTTACAGTGGAGATGCTGGCAGTGTTGGTTACGTTGCAATGGGTGCAGAAAGCCAGACAAGCCAAAGCATTGATATGTTCAGATTCATCCTCAGTTCTAGCAAGTTTAAGGTCTTTTCACACAAACAGTCGGCAAGATGTACTTTATGAAGTCCTTCAGTTAGTTACAAGAATTGCAAATCAGGGAGGTCAGGTAAAATTTCTATGGGTTCCAGCACATGTAGGGGTGAAGGGGAATGAGAGGGTGGATGAGTTGGCAAAGAGGGCGTTAAAGAAAGAAAATGTGGAAATGCACATTAGTATCAGTAAAGCAGAGGTTAAGTGTGTAATCTGGGAAAAGGTCAACTGAATGTGGCAAGAAAGATGGGACAGGGAGGGGAAAGGGAGGCATTTATATCAAATACAAAAGAGTATTGCAGTTACTAGGGTAGGTAATGGAAACAGAAGAGAGGAAATTGTGTGGACTAGGTTAATGCTGGGGCACTGTGCATTAAACAAAACATTGAAAATGATAGGGAAACACCAGACAGGATTGTGTGAAGAATGTCAGGAAGAGGAGTCAGTAGAACATGTAGTTTTGTGTTGCAGGAAGTATGGGATACAGAGAGAGATGATGAGAAATAAATTAAGGGAGTTGGGGATGCAGGAATTCACATTAAAAGGGTTGCTGGGCATGGGTGAGAGAGCACAAGTCCGGGTATTTTTAGCGTTTTTAAGGGGTACAGGGGTTTTTTATAGAATATGACGAATAAACAGGAATAGGATACTAGAATGGTCAAAGATGGGAGGGTGAAGTGTAGGTTTATGTGTGTGTGTGTGTGTGTGATTGGGTGAAGGGATTTAGAATGTATGTCTAGTGCACATTCTGGAGCAGAGGGTGGCAGTAATGCACCATTAAGCTGGATGCCAACCGCCGTAAAACAAGATACAGAGAGAGAGAGAGAGAGAGAGCTAGATGAGGCCCCAGGGGAGGTGCCAGTAGCCAGGGGTGGAGGTGTGGAGTGGGAAGGCTTGGCCAGGCCCCGTCCCCAGTTAGGGCTGAGACCTCCGAGTTAGCGGCTGCCATTACCTCCCTGGCGAGAAGGGTTGAGGGGCCCCGCCCGAAGCTGAGAATTTTCTCAGGAGCCAGGCCCACCCCGGAAGGGGAGGATGAATATGAGACCTGGGTTGTGGATGCATCCCAGTTGTTAGAGGTGTGGCCAGTTTCGGATGAGGAAAAGAGACAGCGATTGGTGGAAAGGTCCGCAAGTTGAGAGCGGAACATCCTTCGGCTTCCCTGTCGGAGTGTTTGGACACTTTGGAGGAAGTGTTTGGACTGTCAGGAGATCCCTGGCAACATTTAGCGGAGTTTCAACAAATGGGATAGAGAAGAGGGGAAAAGCTCTCAGAATACGTTTTCCGGCCGGAAGGCAAGCTTACGGGGCTGCGGCGCCGAGGGGTAGTGAGGGCGGACGAAGTGGCGAAGCTGAGGATAAACCAGATATGTAGAGGTTCCCGGGAGGATGACAGGGTGGCTTGGAGTATCCGGCAGTCATATGAGAGGAGCCCCCCTCCATCATTCGGGCAGCTGATTAGAGAGGTGCGGGCGGAGGAGAGTGCTTCGGGTCGAACAGGGGGCTCGGACCCCCGGGGACGGTCTTCAGCGGTTCAGGAGGTGGTAGCCGGGGTGAGATCAGAGAAATCCAAGGGGTCCCCCAGGGGGCGTATCGGGAGGAGAGAGGCGGCGGGTAGCGGGTGCTATAACTGTGGGAGAGAGGGGCACTTCCGGCGGGAATGTGAGTGGGCGGGGGTGTGCTACAGCTGTGGGGAAGCGGGTCACTTGCGGAGAGATTGTGAGAGACGAGATGCTCCGGGAAGAAGGGAGAGGTGTCGGGAAATTTAGGAGAGGCTCAGTGAGGGAACGGACTGGAGTCTCGGGAGGAACACATTCCCAGAAAACAGCTATGGAACCCCAGAAAGTACAAGCCCAAATTCCGGATGGACTGGTGGGACCCCGGTTCCAGCGTGCCCCTACGGATAGAGGGAATCTTTGCGAAAGCCATCCTTGACACCGGGTCGCAGGTTACCTTACTGTACCGGTCGTTCTACAACAAATATCTGAAGCACTTGCCAGTAACTCCGTTTAATGCACTGGAGATTTGGGGCATAAGTGATGGTGATTACCAGTACGATGGGTACTTGTCAGTGAGATTGGAATTTTCGGAGGGAGATGTGGGAGCGTCGGAAGCCTTTGAGACGCTGGTGTTGGTCTGTCCGGACCCGGTGGAAACCGGTGGCGCTGCCCTGCTAGTGGGGACTAACACCCCTCTGGTGCGACGGCTCTTGGGAGCCTGTAAGAAGAAGGCGGGGGAGAACTTTCTGGAGACCCTCTCGGTACACCCCTGTTCCGAGCGGTGTACGCAGGAGTGAGTGACCCCCAGGGGCTGGATCCTGAGTGCAAACGAGGGACGGTGTGGTGCACTCAGGCGAGGCCTAAGGTGATACGGCCAGGGGAGGCGGCATTAGTGATAGCCACCCCCAGATTCCCCGGAGTACCGGCGGGCGAGGCCCTGCTAGTAGACGCCCCAGACGACCTGGAAGGGTCCCGGTTCCCGGCTGGGGCGCTGGTGAGACCTAAATTGCAGAGGCCCTCAGCTGTACGGGCACGGCGGATGGGGGTGATGGTAAGGAACATAACGGAGCGGGAGATCACTTTTAAGCGCGGGATACCCCTCGCGTACTCGTTCCCGGTGCTGGCCCTTCCATCACTGAGTTAGGGGAACCGAGGGAGGGTGTTGCAGAGCCGGCTGTATTACAGCCGGGATTGGGGGAGGAGCGAGTTGAGCCAGAACCTGAGGCAGAGGGCTCACAGGTGCCGAGGGGTCCCGGTGAGGGGGAGGGTCCGACAGATAGGCCCGTGGGGTCACCTGGGGTGTCTCAACAGGGAGAGTCAGCGGAGGAAGTCCAGAGGCCTCAGAGGAGTAGGCATCCCTCGGAGAGACTAAATTATACAGCGCCGGGAGAGCAGGATGTGATCTCTACTGCCCTGGAAAGATATGTCACTGCTTTATGCACCTGGGTTGGGTTTTGTGTTTTACAAGGAGCACTGGTGAACCCTGTTAACGTCATGAGGACATGACTTTTATTGGTGGGGGGGGGGAGAGTGTACGGGGTCTTTCTTTTTTGTTAAATTTGAAATGGCTTCTTTTGTTATGTTATACTGAGGAATGCTAGAAAGTCTCTAACTAGACAGTTGCTTGGGTTATTAGAGATAGCAAGGTGTTATTAACCAATGGGTGGTCATGTATCGTTTTGTTTTCGGATACAATGCTGTATCATATGACGGTGGACGGGGTTTTGGCGGGGAGTCGGAGGAGAGACGGGGAGGATGGTGGACGGGGTTTTTGGCGGGGAGTCGGAGGAGAGACGGGGAGGACGGCGGACGGGGTTTTTGACGGGGTCGGAGGAGAGACGAGGAGGACGGTGGACGGGGTTTTTGGGGCGGGAGTCGGAGGAGAGACGGCGGGGGACGGTGGACGGGGTTTTTGGGGGGAGTCGGAGGAGAGACGGAGAGGACGGCGGACGTGCGGGGGTTTTTGGCGGGGAGTCGGAGGAGAGACGGGGAGGACGGTGGAGAGACAGGGAGGACGGTGGACGTGCATAAAGGCTCCGATCGATCACTTCGGGTGGTTCTGAGCCGTGAGTCGACAGGATCCGGGTGGTCGTCAGGAATTGATTGAGCTCCAACGGTTGCGCGCGAAGAACTTGGACTTTGATAAGTCTTGGCGCCTTTTTTTCATTACTTCCTTTTCTGTATCAAATTTATATTAATGTCATAGATTTAGTAATATCTATAAAATGTACTTGTTAAAATTTACTGGGTGTGCTGGCTGATGATTGATGTTTGGGATTGATTCGGGCAGCGACCGACCCTGTGGGGAGTGTTGAGGCAGGTGCTGGGTGGGATTTCCCCTAGACATACACGAGCCAATATAACGGAATGTTACACTTTCAAGAAAGAGATGGATAGAGCTCTTAAAGATAGCGGAATCAAAGGTTATGGGGATAAGGCAGGAACTGGATACTGACAGTGGATGATCAGCCATGATCACAGTGAATGGTGGTGCTGGCTCGAAGGGCCGAATGGCCTACTCCTGCACCTATTGTCTATTGTCTATTGTAATGTCCTAAGAAGATAGGCCGAGCTTTTCTCTTTGGATTGAAGGAGGATGTGAGGTGATGCATGCAGGCGTACATGATGATCGAGTGGACAACCAGAGACTTTTTCCCAGTGCGGAAATGGCTACTACAAGGGGCATAATTTTAAGGTTATTGGAGGAAAGTTACGAGCGTGTGTGTGTGTGTGTGGGGGGGGGCGGGGTTGTGATTTCAGAGGTACGTTCTTTCCACAGGGTTTGACGGTGCGTGGACCGTGGTGGCAGAGGCAGACACATCAAGAGTACTCTGTAGGACGGAAAGTTTAGGTTAGTTATTTTATCCTAGAGTAGGATAAAATGATGATGCAACATCGTGAGTCGAAGGGCCTGTAGTGTGCTGTATTGCTCTGTGTTCTATAGAGGGATCCGATGATGTTCTCTCTGAATCTGCGTATTGTTCGTTGCAGGCCTGGGTAAAACTGAATACCAAGTCCGGGACAGAACCTGGCTCTTCCCAACAGTCCGAACGGCTCAGTTCCATGATGTGTTGGAACAAAGTCAACATCACAGACCAGCTACACCCTTGGGCCACTCCACTCCCTGACAGCACACTTAAAACCTCTGGCCGTGGCTACTACACATTTGAAGCTATCAGGCCGATGTACTGACAAAGTCGCTGGGACGATCCGTGCAGATGTAGAGCATGTGTGTTCGGGGGCAGGGGGAATCTCAGATGCCGTAGCAAGTGAGCAATCCTCCCCCGTTCCGCGCATATGACCCGACGCCGAAGAACGAACTGACAGCGCCGGACTTGAGTGGGTGTTACCAATCCCAGGGAGGGTGTCGTATCGGCCGGAAATGCATTGAAAATTGATGGTCATACTAGAGGGAACAACCCAAACCAGCAGTTCTAACCGTGATCCGAACAGAATTAGACCATGATGCGAGACCGGCATCCGGATAGTGAACTGTGAGTGAGGGAGTGTAGGGGTGAATTGGATGGGAGACAGCAATATCACATCGACACTAAATAACAGAGTCACACAACACCGATACCGGCCGTTGGTTCAGCCCACGGAAACCATGCTGATCATTAACTTGGCCTTTCCCCCTTGGAGCGACAGAGGATGAGAGGTGACCTGATAGAGGTTTATAAAATGATGAGCGACGTTGATCATGTGAATAGTCTGAGGCTTTTTCCCAGGGCTGAAATGGCGAACACGAGGGGGAAGAGTTTTCTTTCTTTTCAATATTTTTATTAATTACTTGCATAGACCAATAATACATTATGATATTATGGAAACAGAAACAAGATTGAAATGCCCCGTAACTATGTATAGTAAATTAATCATAATATTGAAAAGGTATATTTTATTCTAATCTAAAGCAAAATCAAAACCCCATAACAAAACAGAAAAAAGGAGAAAAAAACAGCTGTTTGGTTAAAAGAAAAGAAAAAAAATCTCTGACATATAGTTGTAAATTCAAACACATAATAGTCATCATCATTGCTGAACAAATCGAAAGTTCTGAAAGTAGTTCCAAAGAAGGTCCCCATAATGTGAAAAAATCTTGTCCAGGTATAGAAATAGAGCACCTAATCTTCTCTAGATTTAAACGCGACATAACATCAACCAATGGGCATGAGCAGGTGGAGTGGCATCTTTCCATCTAAGCAACAAAGCTCTTCTGGCTGAAAGAGAAATAAAGGCCAAAATATGCAAATCATTCGGCTTATGAGTAAAATCATTTCCTCCAACAATGCCAAACAAGGGAGTCAGAGGGTTGGGTTTAAAGTTTACTTTAAAAAGCTCCGAGAAAGTTTGAAATACTTTCCAAAATTTATCAAGCCGCGGACAGGACCAAAACATATGAATTAGAGAGGCTTCTTCGACATTACACCTATTACAGTATGGAGAAAATTCTGAGTAAAAACGAAAGAGCTTGTCTTTAGTCATATAGGCTCTATGAACCACATTAAAATGTAAAAGAGAGTGGTGCGCACATAATGACGAGTTGTGAACAAGTTTAAAACTTTCATTTCAAGTATCCTCATCAGTTGAGATCTGTAGGTCTTGTTCCCAGAGGTTTTTAATTTTGTCTAACGGAATGTTTCTCATTGCCAACAACATACTATAAGTATTAGAAATAGATCCATTGTGAAATGGTTTCAAAGTAAAAATTGTATCAATTAAATTCTTATCTGGACATTTAGGAAATGTATAAAGTTGAGAACGCAAGAAGTATCTAATTTGTAAATATCTAAAAGAATGAGCTTTACGAAGATTATATTTCATAGATAGTTGATCAAATGAGGAAAGACTACCTCCAACAAACAGATCCTGAAAACACTTAATACGTAGTCTATTCCATTCTTTAAAAACTATATCAGTCAAAGAAGGTTTAAAAAATAATTAGAAATAATGGGACTAGAGAGTGAAAAACCAAATAACCCAAAGAATTTTCTAAATTGTAACCAAATCCTCAAAGAATGTTTAACTACATAAGTATCAGTTAAATTACTTAAGGATAGAGGAATTGAAGAACCAAGAAGAGAAATAATAGAAAATTTATTAACAGTATTAACTTCAGAAGAAACCCAAACTGGACAGTTTTCAGGATTAATATAGAATAACCAAGATGTAAGATAGCATATGTTGACTGCCCAGTAGTAAAACCTAAAATTGGGTAGGGCTAATCCCCCATTTTTTTAAAAAGTTTTCTGAAGATGAACTTTGTTTAATCGGGGGGTTTTATTCTTCCATAAGTAAGAAGATATAATCGAATCTAAAAAGTCAAAAAAGGATTTAGGAATAAAAACAGGTAGGACTTGAAATAAGTATAAAAATTTAGGGAAAATATTCATTTTAGTAGAATTAATACGTCCAATCAGCAATAAAGAAAGGGGAGACCAATTTGATAGTACCTTCTTGACATATTCCATAAGAGTGATAAAAGTTTTCTTTAAAAAGAAATTTATAATTTCTAGTAATTGTTATATCCAAATAAGTAAATTGATTTCTTACTATTTTAAAAGGAAGGTCAGAGTTGACTGATACCAAATTATTCAAAGGAAAAAGTTCACTCTTATGAAGATTAAGTTTATATCCTGAGAACTGACTAAATTCAGAAAGTGAAGAGAGTATTGAGGGTAAAGAGGACTCCACATTGGAGATGTACAGCAAAAGGTCGTCAGCATAAAGCAACAACTTATGAGTGATACCCCTCCTTAAAATACCTGAGATGTCAACGGATTCACGAAACGCGATGTCTGAAGGCTCTAAAGCCAAATCAAAAAGCAAAGGACTCAAAGGACATCCTTATCTGGTTCCACGTTGGAGATTAAATGGTTTAGAACCCTAAGAGTTAGTAAGAACCTGTGCAGTGAGAGATAAATAAAGTAATTTAATCCATTGAATAAAATTGCACCCAAATTTAAATTTTTTTCTGATATTTTAAATAAATAATTCCATTCAACCCAGTCAAAGGCTTTCTCAGCATCCAAAGAAATCACGCCTTCCGAAGTTTCTTTAGAGGGAGAATAATTAACATTCAGCAAAGGACAAATGTTAAAATGAGAATAACAATTTTTAATAAATCCGGTCTGGTCATCAAAGATAATAAAAGGCTGCATGTTTTCCATCCTTCTTTCTTTATTAATCTTTTTATTGATTTTAAAAGAGCATAAATACAACCGTGGAGAATTATCTCAAATATAAATATATATATATATATCAGTAACAATGTAAACCAAGATTAAGATAGACATTGTCAAAATCATAAATATTATTAAACTGGTATAAGATATATAATAAAAAATGAAAATAGCAATGAGAAAAGAAAAAAAAATTGAGTTTTAAATGAAGAGGGAAAACCCCCACTACACTATATTAAAAACAAACAAACAAAAAAAAAAGGGACTGGGCAGTCCTTTTTGAGGATATGACCAAAAAAAAAGAAAAAAAAGAGACTTTCTGATCAAATCTAAAACTTCAAAAAAAAATTGAAAGATTAATAAATCAAATTAAATGAAAATATTGGATAAAAGGTCGCCAGATTTGCTCAAATTTAAAGGATGTATCAAATGTCCGACTTCTTATTTTCTCTAAACTTGAACAGGACATAATGGAGGAAAGCCATTAAAAGACCGTAGGTGGATTAGATCCCTTCCACTTCAATAAAATGGCTCTCCTTGCCAGTAAAGATCGAAAAGGCTATCATATGTTGAGCAGAAACAGGAATATTTCCTGCTTCCGATGGGATAATCCCAAAAATTGTCGTAAGCAAATTAGGTTATAGATCCAGATCCAAAACTTGGGATAGTATTTTAAAAACATCTCTCCAAAAGTTATCTAGCTTTATACAAAACTAATATATATGAGTTAAAGTGGCCAGCTCAGTATTACATCTGTCACACATAGGATTGATATTGGAGAAAATATGCGCTAGTTTTTCCTTTGACATATGGGCCCGTTGCACTACCTTGAACTCTATCAAGGACTGTACAGGCACAAATAGATGAGTTGTTAAACAGATAAAAAATTTTACTCCATTGATTATCTGAAAATAACTCTTGAAATTTTGATTCCCAAGCGTGTTTAATTTATCATTGGATATCATTCATGAGTTCAACAACCATTTATAGATTATAGCCATCAACCCATTTAAAAATTAGTTTAAACTGAAAGAGAGCATCTGTCATAGATAAGCAGAAGAGTAACTTGGCAAAAAACCACATAAAAAAATTCCTAATTTGTAAATATCTAAAAAAGTGTACATTAGATAATTCATATTTATCCACTAACTGAGAAAAAGACATTAAATGTGTAGTAACGCTTATAGGGGTGTATTATAGACCACCAAATAGGGAGGGAGAAATGGAGGAGCAAATTTGTAAGGAGATAGCAGATATTTGTATTAAGCACAAGGGTGTGATTGTAGGAGATTTTAATTTTCCACACATCAATTGGGAAGTCCATACTGTAAAAGGGCCGGATGGTTTGGAGTTTGTAAAATGTGTGCAGGATAGTTTTTTTTTCAGCAATACATAAAGGTACCAACTAGAGAAGGGGCAGTGTTGGACCTCCTGGTTATGGAATGAGATAGGTGAGGTGACGGAGGTTTGTGTTGGGGAGCACTTCGGGTCCAGTGATCACAATGCCATTAGTTTCAATATAATTATGGAGAAGGATAGGTCTGGACCCAGGGTTGAGATTTTTGATTGGAGAAAAGCTCACTTTAAGGAGATGTGAAAGAATTTAGAAGGAGGGGATTGGGACAATTTGTTTTATGGGAAGGATGTAATAGAGAAATGGAGGTCATTTAAAGGTGAAATTTTGAGGGTACAGAATCTTTATGTTCCTGTTAGGTTGAAAGGAAAGGTTAAAAGTTTGAGAGAGCCTTGGTTTTCAAGGGATATTGGAAACCTGGTTCAGAGAAAGAGAGATATCTACAATAAATATAGGCAGCATGGAGTAATGAGGTGCTCGAGGAATATAAAGAAGGTAAAAAGAATCTTAAGAAAGAAATTAGAAAAGCTAAAAGAAGATATGAGGTTGATTTGGCAAGTAAGGTGAAAATAAATCCAAAGGTTTTCTACAGTTATATTAATAGCAAAAGCATAGTGAGGGATAAGATTGATCCCTTAGAGAATCAGAGTGGATGGCTATGTGTGGAGCCAAAAGAGATGGGGGAGATTCTGAACAATTTCTTTTCTTCGGTATTCACTAAGTAGAAGGATATTGAATTGTGTAAGGTAAGAGAAACAAGTAGGGATGTTATGGAAACTATGATGATAAAAGAAGAGGAAGTACTGGTGCTTTTAAGGAATACAAAAGTGGATAAGTCTCCGGGTCCTGACAGGATTTTCCCTAGGACCTTGAGGGAAGTTAGTGTGGAAATAGCATGGGCTCTGACAGAAATATTTCAAATATTATTAGAAATGGAGATGGTGCTGGAGAATTGGCGGTTTGCTTATGTTGTTCCATTGTTTAAAAAAGGTTCTAAGAGTAAACCTAGCAATTATCGGCCTGTGAGTTTGACGTCAGTGGTGGGTAAATTGATGGAAAGTATTCTTAGAGATGCTATACATAATTACCTGAATAGACAGGGTCTGATTAGGAACAGTCAACATGGATTTGTGCGTGGAAGGTCATGTTTGACGAATCTAATTGAATTATTGAAAGATGACGAGGGTAAAGTGGTGGATGTTGTCTATATGGACTTCAGTAAGGCCTTTGACAAGGTTCCACACGGAAGGTTAGTTAGGAAGGTTCAATCATTAGGTATTAACATTGAAATAGTAAAATGGATTCTGCAGTGGCTGGATGGGAGACGCCAGAGAGTAGTGGTGGATAACTGTTTGTCAGATTGTAGGCTGGTGACTAGTGGTGTGCCTCAGGGATCTGCACTGGGTCCAATGTTGTTTGTCATATACATTAATGATCTGGATGATGGGGTGGTAAATTGGATGAGTAAGTATGCAGATGATACTAAGATAGGTGGAATTGTGGATAATGAAGTAGGTTTTCGAAGCTTGTAGAGAGATTTAGGCCAGTTAGAAGAGTGGGCTGAAAGATGGCGGATGGAGTTTAATGCTGATAAATGTGAGGTGCTACATTTTGGTAGGACTAATCAAAATAGGACATACATGGTAAATGGTAGGGCATTGAAGAATGCAGTAGAACAAAGGGATCTAGGAATAATGGTGCATAGTTTCCTGAAGGTGGAATCTCATATGGATAGGGTGGTGAAGAAAGCTTTTGGTATGCTGGACTTTATAAATCAGAGCATTGAGTATAGGAGTTGGGATGTAATGTTGAAATTGTACAAGGCATTGGTAAGGCCAAATATGGAGTATTGTGTACAGTTCTGGTCATTGAATTGTAGGAAAGATGTCAACAAAACAGAGAGAGTACAGAGAAGATTTACTGGAATGTTACCTGGGTTTCAGCACCTAAGTTACAGAGAAAGGTTGAACAAGTTAGGTCTTTATCCTTTGGAGCGTAGAAGGTTGAGGGGGGACTTGACAGAGGTATTTAAAATTATGAGGGGGATAGATAGAGTTGACGTGGATAGGCTTTTTCCATTGAGAGTAGGGGAGAATGAAATAAGAGGACATGAGTTGAGAGTTAAAGGACAAAAGTTTAGGGGTAACATGAGGGGGAACTTCTTTACTCAGAGAGTAGTTGCTGTGTGGAATGAGGTTCCAGTAGAAGTGGTTGATGCAGGTTCGATGTTGTTATTTAAAGTCAAATTGGATAGCTATATGGACAGGAAAGGAACGGAGGGTTATGGGCTTAGTGCAGGTCGGTGGGACTATGTGAGAGTAAGCGTTCAGCACGGTATAGAAGGGCCGAGATGGCTTGCTTCCGTGCTGTAATTGTTATATGGTTCCCATAAAAACAAATCTGAAAAAGTTATTATTCGCTTGGTTTTCCAAATTAAAAAGGCCTCATCCAAAATTGATGGTGTAAAAAATAATTGCGATGGATATTACTAGAAAGAATAAAATTATTTAACTCAAAAAATCTACAAAACTGAAACCAAATTCTTAATGTATGTATAATAATGGGATTAAAATCTTGTCTACTAATCTTAGAAAACAAAAAGGGAAGAGGAGCTCCCAGTAAAGAGGCCAAAGAGAATCCTTTCACCGAGTTTACCTCCAAATCCAACCATGAAGGACATTCATGTATATCTGAATAGTGAATCCAAGAAGTAATATATCGAATATTAATTGCCCAATAGTACATTCTAAAGTTAGGCAAAGCCATACCACCATCCTTTTTTAATTTCTGCAATAAGAATTTACTCAATCTAGGATTTTTATTGTTCCAAATGTAAGATAAGATTATAGAATCTATTCTGTCAAAGAACTTTTTAGGAACAAAGGAAGGAACTGCCTTAAATATATATAAAAATTTCGGTAAAACTATCATTTTAATAGCATTAATTCAACCTATTAATGATAATGTCATAGGCGACCAATTAGAAAGCATATGTTTGGTCTAGCCAATTAATGGAAAAAAATTGTATGTGTAGAGATCCTTAAAATTTTTAGTAATTTTAATACCAAGATAGGTAAAGTAATTTTTAGCAATACTTCCTATGAGCCAAAAGTTTAGATAAAATTTTAACGTCAACATTAAGTAAAGAAATAGGTCTGTAGGAAGAGCAATCAGTTGGATCTTTTTGAGAATAAGTGATATAGAGGCGTCTTAAAAAGATTGTGGCAAACTACCTAATTTAAAAGAGTCAGAAAGGACGGAAGTAAGTGAGGAATAAGCAAAGGAGCAAAAGCCTTGCAGAACTCTCCAGAAAATCCGTCAGGACTGGGCGCCTTCCCCGAACTCAGAAAATGGACAACCCGGGCAATTTCCTCAGAAGAAAAAGGTTAATCTAACCATTTTCGATTAACCTCAGAAAGCGAGGGAATGTTTAAACGATCTAAAAAATTATTCATAGCAAAATTGGCTTTAGGGAAATCGGAACTATACAGTTTAGAGTAAAATTCTCTAAAAGTATCATTTATTTCTAATTGATCAGAAGTGTTATCACCATTCGCTTTGGAGATTTCCTTAATTTGACCCTTTAAGATGCTTGAAAATAGGTACCAAGGGGATATCAGGGGTAAGTTTTCCACACAGAGAGTGGTGGGGTGCGTGAAATGCACTGCCGGCGGTGGTGGTGGAGGCGGATACAATAGGGTCTTTTAAGAGACTTTTAGATAGGTACATGCAGCTTAGAAAAATAGAGGGCCATGCACTAGGAAAATTCTATGCAGTCTCTAGAGTAGGTTACATGGTTGGCACAACACTGTGGGCCAAAGTGCCTGTAATGTGCTGTAGGTGTCTATGTTCTATTTAACTTCCCTTAGTTTAGTGGAATCTCTCGGGTCGCATGGAGAATCTGCACACTTCACACATATGTACCCTGTGGTCAGGAGCAAACCCAGTTCCTTACAGCTTTGTTAGCTGTAGCAGACAAGGAAACTGTGGAGAGACATGGACTGGGGTCGTGAGTAAAGCAGGAGGTAGGGCTGCAGAGAGATGCTGATGTCTGGGAAGGGATGGAAGGCGACGATGTTTTTAGGATGGGACTTAAAGAGAAAGTGAGGGTCAATTGGGAGCGAGCAGCACAGCCTCCATTCAGCAAGGATGGACTATCCCAGCCAAACTCTCCGCTGTAAGCGGTGGATGTAAGGAGTTTATCCCTTCTCTGCCCACCTGTCAATCGCTGCACCTCTCTAGGTGGACGCTGAGTTCGTGTCGGATGGATGTGAATGGTTGGCAATCAATTTGAGACTTCTCAAGGGGACAGTGCTTGTTCTATCATTGAACCACTCACGCCTACCGAAACACACATTTAACTCCTGTCTCCTGTTGCTTGGTTCCATTGATTTACTGAAAACTACCGACTTCGAGTGTCAATGCAATGGCCAAAGAAATCTGAAGCAGACAATCTGAAAGGTTCTTCACTTTCTGGGTGAAAACATTACTCATCATTTGAGTCTTAAATCGCCTTTCCTTTAATCTAAGAGTGTGATCGCTGATCCGAGACACCCCGTCATGAAACATATGGGACAACTTTTATTCGCCATGCTTGCTCACAATAATTCCAGACATGAGGACCATTAGTTATAGAGATAGACAAAGAAGGAGCGGCAATTTCCACTATATGGATGGAGCGTATGGGGTAGAGGTTGGGGATGCCTTACATGTTAAGAGTGGAACATCGGAGGTTGTTTCGTTGGAAGAGCGGAAGCAGATGGGATGTACGACGGCAAAATTTGAGACCATGAATGTTATGGAAAGCAAGACACTAAGCTGTTCCTATTGACAGTGGCATCGAGATCCCGAATTTATGCAATGAAATTGGCCCACGAGACCAAAATGTGACGCGAGGGAAACCTTCAGACGTATTACGCGTGCTTCAGGTCTGGAATGAACTCTAGTGCAGACAAATTCAAACTAGGACTGGATCCACATTTGAAAGAAAATCATTTACAGGACGGTGATGAGAATGATTGTGGGTGGGGGCGGGGGCATCACTCCTACCTAGAACAAGTATTGACGCGATTGGCTTAGTGGCCTCATTCTCTGCTGGTCCTTTCTGTACTTCTGAAGTTCTGCATTCTTTATTACTGGCTTCTTGACATTCTCCAAGGGTCTACAAATCAATTGGATACCCGGATGATTGGGTCACAGTTTTCAAACGCAGAAACTGTCAGTATGAAGCCCACCAAAGATTCAACCCAAGCTCTAAATGTCCTGTGTGGTCAGCTGTTGGGAAGCCAGCTGAGTAAAACAGGTAGCTCCCGTCCGGAGTACAATTATTTATGAATGGGATATCGGAGCTTTATATGCTGCATGTAATGTCTACAATATAAGAAACAATTTCCAGTAATTCTGCTGTCATCGCCAAATCAATTAGAAAAGGGTGAAAGATATGTGTGAGAGAGGGGGAGATAAAACGAGAGGCTCTGAGAAAGTGTATGAGGGTACGGCAGTTTCTTGACTTATTTATTTACTGAGATACAGTGTGGAACAGACCCCTCTAGCCATTTGAGCCGCGCCACCCAGCAATCTCCCCATTTAATCCTAGCCGAATCACGAAGCAATTTACAACGACCAGTTTAAGCTTCCAACCAGTATGTCTTTTGAATGTCGGAGGAAACGCACGCAGTCACGGAGAGATCATACAAACGAACCCCTTACAGGCAGCGGAGGGAATTGAACCCGGGTCTCCTGTTCTGTAAGGATTTGTGCTCCAGAAACACCCCAAGCCCACCCCATTCATTTGTTAAAATGTAGAAAACAATTAGTACTGACAATAAAGGTCATTCTCCCGTTGTGAGGCTGCGACACATGTGGTCTCGCAGAGATCCGTGCATGCGCCCTAACCCTTCACAAGTTTTGAGAACAACTTGATTGATGGAAGCAAGTCTTCGGCTGCTTGCTCGGTCTTCGTTAAAGCGAATAGCGAAGCATCGAGTTGCCGAACCTTGCCTCCTCCGAGGAAAACGTGACAGGACAGTACTTCAGTGCTCGTAATTTAACAATATTTCTCGCCCAGTTATCTCAGTCTTTTTCGCTTCCGTGGCAGAAACTGCACTGTTCAACTGCTCAGCTGCCAGAATCCGGTTGCCTTTTTCAAGGGGAGCGGTCCGGACCTCCACTCTCAGATACTCGACCGATCGCAGTGATTGAACTGGGCAGTATCATACTAATTACGCAGCAGTACGCCATGTTACGCCGGTGCTGACGGTAGTAGAGGTCGTGCTGGCTGAGGGAATGCTGCTCTGCCCTTCGTCGGTTGCGATACTATACAGTGTTAACATGTGCGTTAAAGGATCACATTACAATAGGGGCTGCTCCAGCAACCTGATCCTCAACTGATACGGATAAAATAAATCGGCTGTCGACGATCTTGCAAGTGAGCAATCTGAGCACCTATGAGAAGCCACGCTTCCCTGTCAGAATGAGGGCACCTCACAAGCTCTTGTTTGGCCGTCAGATGGATCATGTTTGAGAAGAGGCTAGGTGGCCCATGACCTCCAGGCTCGTTAGACCCACCATTACTTGCCATTCACCGTTGGACGGTTGAAGGGATTTCTTCACTGAGTTGTCCCGGAGTCCCAAGAGCGCCTGGCACATTGCCATCCTGAGTCGAAGCTCCAGTTATTTATTTCTAAAAATTTGGGGGCATTCCTAACATGGATAAACCAGAAAAAAATAAAGAGACAGAGGGTGTCAGTTAGAACACTGTCAGCACCTCACCTCACTTTGACTCTACCCAGAGTTTAGAATTAGGACTGTGGAACGAGAGTGATTTTTAAGCTACTTTAGATGCCAGTTGAATTTTCTGATGTAGCCTTTCCCATTCTTTCCTCCATTACTACCACCTACAAAGTCTCAAAGAAGAGTGGAACCATACGCTTGACTTATTCCAGGACACATAGCTTGCAGAGAATTGACCTGGGGATTCACACAGTAACCACGGGCAATGGTATAACCTAACCCTGTACCCTCAGCGAATTAAACAAACAAACAAACAAACAAACAAACAATCAAACAAATAAATAAATAGATAGATAGATAAATAAATAAATAAATAGCTGATCGTGATTACCAGTCCAATGAAGAAGCAACCATCAATTCGATATAGATGTATATCCTGCATGAAATGTTTGGTTCACATTAAACACATTCCTCTCTTATTTTCCCGTCATTCATTTAGAAATGGGTGTGATTTCTCAAGTGTGTGACAAAACCTTTATGGAAATTAGTGAAAAGAATGGATCTATGTATTCAGTGTTCAGTAAAAAAAGGCAGGTGTGCATTTGTCCACGTATGTGTGCTTGTTTGTATATCTGTGCCTGAGTGCACGCAGGAGGGCACGGAATCTAATGTTTGAAAGATCTAATTCTGCGGTAGTCACCAGGAAGGCAAATGAAAGCAAATACATTTCGAAACTGATGGCAGATGAATATCTAACGAATAGGCAGAGCGATTAAACAGAATACCGGCTAATCAATGCGAAAGTAAATTAAATCGAGTTTGCTAAAAGAGTACTATGTTACGAGCCTGGGTCGTACTGTGAGACTGCGCCTGAGTGATGCGGACTATGACGTCAGTCACAGACTGAAGGAGTTCGCTTCGGATTTTTACAGAGAGAGAGAGAGAGCGCTTCAGTCGTAGTAGAGAGAGAGGAAACCAGCTGTCGGGATGTCGGCTGGTCACTGCGATGGTTTGGAACTCTTTTAAGTCCAAACGATTGGTTTAAATATCGGCACAAGATGCACAACGAATGTGTGACTGTCACTTCGTATAATCCATAGGAGTGGATTTTGGGGATATCTCGTGGGACCACTTTTGTAGCCCTTGCCCGGGTATGATGTGTGGTAACCACTGGAAGACGATATTCCTGTGACAGGTCACTTTTGGTGATAATTCGTATGTGGATTTGGAACGTCACGATGGACAAGATCTACAGCGACTGTTATCTCGTTTTACCTGACGTGGAACTTATGGAATACTTATACTTCGTACTTACCTTCCCTCTCCTTTACAACGTGGATAACAAATATTTCTCTCCCATCATTTATTTCGTGGGTTACTGAACTTTCCTACTTTACCATCTCAAGATTCTAAGCCTTGTTCCCCAAAGCTCAATAGTTTGGGAGTTATATTTACGCACATATATACGCATAACACTGTTAACTTTTGTTTATCTTGGTTGAGTTACTATATTATAAGTAGATACTAATAAAGATAGTGGTTTTAACATTAAAACCTGACTCAGTGTGAAATCTCTTGCTGCTGGTTCATTTCAACAACGTTACAATTTCATAACAACTATAACAGATGTTAATAGTTTAAACACTATGAAATCCCCTGGATCCACAAAGGAGTAGCTTTAGAAATGTGGGTGCATTGGTTTCCTTCAACGAATCCTGAAACGGATGCTGCAGGCTCTTGTCCTGAAACTTTGACAGCCCATTCCCCTCTATTGATGCTGCCCGACTCATTCACTTCCTATAGTAGTTTGTCTTTTTTTTTGTGTCCCTGTGATTGATGCAGATTGGATGGCAACAAAGTGAAAATAGGAATCTGCTGACACACAGCAGCAGGTGGGAAGAAGCTGCAATCTAAAGAATTTAAAGTTTGAAGTATCTTCATTATCGAAGTATGTATACATTATACAACTTTGAGATTCGTCTCCCCACAGGCAGCCATGAAACAAAGACCTTCCAAAAGAAAACCCATTAGAAACAAATCGTCAAACACCCAATATGCAGAGAGAAAAAAAAACAAATTGTGCAAAGTAAGCACATAGTATTCAGAACAAAAGTGAGCCCATAGACACAAAGCCTGGAGCAGCCAGAGCAGGACACAACTTCAGCCTCAGTTCAGCGCAGAGCCAAGTAAACATCACAGAACCCTCAGACATGTAGCCCGGGTCTGATAATTAGATAATAATATGATTGAACAGAGTCAATATGAATTTTTGTAAGTCCTCGTGTGTTTGACTAATCGATTAGAATACTTTAAGGACATATAACAAATAGAGTAGATGATAAGAAAATGAATGAAGTGTCATATTTTGTTTTCCAGGAACCTCTCACTAAGATCCCAGTAGCTGGGTGACCAAGGTTAAAGTACAAGAAATTGGAGACTGAGACTTGGTTAGCAGACAGAATAGAATGAGTAGGATTAAATTCTCCAATTGTCAGACTGTGAATCATGGGCTCCTTCAGAGATCCTCTGTGGAGCCCGAACACTTCACAATCCATGATAGCAACCTGACTGATGTATCCGAGTTCTAAACATTGGAAAACCGAGGAGCTCCGAGGATGCAAAAATAGCGTTGTGAAGTACAGTGTAGAATAATAAAATGTTACTTCCTTCAGTTAAAAAAAACTTTACAAAGGTGTGTGCTTTTAGAAGACGAATATTGACAAATGTTGATGCTTAACTATATTTGCATCTCCCTGTATGCAAGCGCTGAAAGTAAACATGCAGGTAATTTCAAGGCCGAATGGTACATTGGCCTTTATTGTAGGAAGACTTGAGCAGAAAGGTAAAGGTTATTTACTACTATTAATTAGATCTCGGCGAGACCACGTCTGAAGTAGTATAATGATGATTGTTCTCTTTTTACCTGAAGAAGGATATGCCAGCCTCAGTGGTAGTGCGGCAGACATTCAACAGACCCATGCTTCTTGTAATAAATGACAATATGGCATTTGCCTTTCCTGGAGGAAAAAGGTCAAAGTACAATTCATCCAAGTTTGCTGAACATCAGTACCTACTTGCATACAGGCAAAGGCTAAAGAGCAAGGCACCAGAGATAACGTTCCAAGCCTGCACAATCTATATCAACAAGTTGTCTGATGAAAGCAGGGTAACATTCAGAATCTAATTGGGAACGTGAAGAAGGGCCAGGAGCTAAAAATTGTTGCACT